>NW_016157443.1:122416-138609 GCF_001687245.7 Rhagoletis zephyria
ACTTAAATTCCAGTCGTCGGGCATGCGTTCATCTGACCATATTCTGCATACGAGCTGATGCATGCACCTCATCAGCTCCTCGCCGCCGTACTTGAATAGCTCGGCTGGCAGGCCGTCAGCTCCAGCAGCTTTGTTGTTTTTCAGCCGCGTAATCGCTATTCGTACCTCGTCATAGTCAGGCGGTGGGACAGCTACTCCATCATCATCGACTGGGGACTCGGGTTCGTCTTCTTCACTACTTTCAACGCTGCTACCATTCAGTAGGTTGTAAAAGTGTTCCCTCCACAATCTGGAGGTCGGACATCGGTCACTAGGTCGCCATTGTTGTTCTTACAGGAGTTCGCCCCGGTCTTGAAACCTTCCGTAAGTCGCCTAACCCCCTGGTAGAATTTTCGGGCGTTCTTTCCCGATTTAGCAAGTCAAATTTTTGCGGTTTTCAATGAAAAAATATTTTCGGAAAAAATGATAAGGTATTTTTGCGGATCTACAACATGGTGTATATACATTTGTATATATGGGGCGATTCAAGTCAAATATCCCAGGTGCGCTGAGCGGTGCAAAACAAGCTACTTTTCGACTAGCTGGGAGCAGACAGCAAATGTAAAAAAATATTCAAAAAATATGATTTCTATAGATTTTTGTACGGGCTATCCGATGGTTCTATGCGTTTTCCAAAGTTTTCCCATTTTCATGGTGAAAATCAGCAAGGGTTCATCGGATAGCCCGTACAAAAATCCAGAGAAATCATAGTTTTCGGATTATTTTTCCCATTTTCTGTCTAATTCCCAGCTAGTCGAAAAGTAGCTTGTTTTGCACCGCTCAGCGGACTTGGGAAATTTGACGTGAATTGCCTCATATGTACATATCGTCGTTTAAAGTACAAAACCGCGTATCGTCATTCTGCAAAACTGCGTAACTGACATTTGCTGCCAAAATTTGGATTTGCTCACACAAGCTCTTGGCTCAATCCTTATTCATTCGTCCTGAAATATACTAGCCAGATATGCGGCTGCTTTATAAAAAAGATAACCATTTCGAAATATGAGTGATTTTACTCTCTAGAAAATAATTTATGCAACCTCACATACGCGGTTTTGCATTATCTTGATACGCGGTTTTGCATTTTGTTGGTACGCGGTTTTGTACTTTAAACGACGATATGTATGTACGTATATCTGTGTATATTGAAATGATCATTATCTTCAGTCTAGACTAGACTAGTCATCTCTTGCAGCGAGTTTTCAGACAAGAGTACAGTAATTATTTTTTTCGTCTGACAAAAAAAATTGCCCAGGAAAGTATGAAATTTCTAGTTATCCCTTTATGTCATATAACCCTTTACTGCATAATACATCATATATGATATACTGTATTAAACTGTCTATTCTGTACTAAAGTAAAAATTGCATTCTAATTTTCGTTTTTTGTGCTCAGTTCTGCGTTGTTTACTACTACTACTTAAGAAACGATATCAAAAACTCATATAGTTGTAGTTACTTTAAAAAATATGCAGATATGTACCTGTTTTATTCAATTTTCTAGTGTAGTGATAATTTCAAATATTTCGCTTAAATAAAAACAAATTAATGTGGTAAATACAAATAATTAATCATATTAGCTCAACTTAATGTTGAAGCAGTAAAATCTAAAACTCTTTTGTTTAAAAACCCATAGTTTATATATGATAACCCACTCTGAAGTAAACCATATCACATATATATGTTACTGCATGCATTTGAGCACGAAAAAAGTTTAATATCCACCATGAGTCCATGGTGGTTTTTGTTAAATATTTACAAGGTTTTTAAAGCTAAAATTTTTTTGTTATTTTTTCATACTTTAACTAAATCCATGTAAATCAAACTATAGTTTTTTTTTATGGGTGGAGTATATCTCGCTACTCGGTAAATGTAAAATTAAAATAAGATCTAAGAAGTGGTAGCACCGAATCTTCCACCATTTTTTGGACACAGTACTTTCAAACACTTGCTTATTATTAACGTCAAAGCTGTGAAGTTGTGTTTGTTTGTGCTCTCATTTAATATCTTATTTTGCAAGAGTTTTAAAATTGATTACAGTGAAAAGTATCAAGAAACATTTGGTGCACAATTTAAAGTTAAGTAAAATATCAAAATACCGAGTGAATTTGATCAATTTAATTTAACATTATTATATGTGTGTGCCGAGTTTTTTCTTTCATATAATTATATTGTTTTTGTGTATTGATTCTGTTTATCCATAATTACAATTGTGTTTGTTTGTGCATATTTATTTTGCTATGTTTGTCCTTTCTGCTATTTCATCCTTGACACAGCTGTTTGCTTTGTGTTCATTAAGTGTCAAAATACAGTGTATTTAAAACTGTTCGCTACATAGAATTCAAGCTAATATTTATCAGCTAATAACAATCAGCTACATCGATTTTAAAACTGTTTCCCTTTTTGCTTCTAATATTTTATATAAACCTACAAACATATCCATATATATCATTTCAAATATGACGTGTATTTACGCCGATTGTAACGTTAAGAGCGACGCCTATGTGTCATGCTGGCTCTGCGATGGGACTGCCCATATAAAATGTGCTGGTTTGAGCGGTAGGGTGTTAGACGCTATTAATGAGGGAAAGGGTCCTCGTTGGTCTTGTCAAAAATGCCGATCAACCGAAATCGTTTTATTTAAATTCTTTAGACAATCCAGAAATAGTTCTTCTGAAATCGGGAAGGATCTGTCAGCGTTTGTTGAAAAATTTAAGCATTATGAAAAATGTTTAAGTCTTTCACATACCTAGACAGCCCTCCAAACTCAGAGGAAAGTCGAGAAAATAAGCGTAGGCGTGTTATTGGTCCACCTAAAAAGATAGTCACTGAACCTTCACATTAAAATCCTCCATCTCAGCCCTTAGATCTAATCAATCTTTCTTCTCCATGCCCTCAGGCATTGTAGCCTCCGCTATCTAAAGCCATATCCACTAGGTCTACGTCTAAAAATAATAACGACAATCAAACTGTTGATCTAACAGTGTTGTCATCGACATCTAAAGCTACCCTATCTAACATAGATCCTCCGAATAACTCGGAATCCCGTACGTCTGAAGTCACTACCAAAAAGTTGGTTGTAATTCCTTCGAGAAGATCAATCTTTTTCTCTAGATTTGCTAAAAACATATTTTAAAATTGATGTAGCTACCGAAGATTTTGATTCACTACTAAATAGATAATTCATTGAAAAAAAAAAATTTCCATCGATAACTTAAATCTGTGACACACAATGGCTAGAGGTGTTGCATGAGTGCATTCTTTCATATATTTATGTATGTGCCAGTTTTGCCGTTATATATTCCATGGGGAATTCATGCTTTATTTAAATTTAAAAAATTAAATTACTATACCGTTTTAAAAATCTGAAAATTCACTGCGGGAAATTTTTGTATTCTCTTTTTGTCTTCGTCTTCTCGTTTTTTCCTTTATAAGTTTTGAAAAAAGGTTTTGAACGAACCATTATATCACATTCCTAGGCAAGTTTTGAAAGAATATTTTCGATACTAAATTTTATTAAAACAAAATGTTGAAATCAGCTTCATATAGAAACAGTGTCATCGTTAATTAAGAAAGAGATGTTCTTAAATATCATAACTTTACGACACTCACATATTGACTAGATTTGACTAATTATTTTATTATATTTGAATTTGAATTATTTGTTGATAAAAATATAGTTTATTCCTTAACAAACACTAAATGAAAATGAGTTTAATCTTTGAACAACATTAAAAAAAATCGACAAACTTTCGAACTTTCTATTTCAATTTTATCTCTTAATATTTTTCAGTTATTTAGCTCATTCAATTTTAGTCTAATAAAGTGCAAATTTAAAGTAGCTGTGATTTACAGTTGATGTATGGCATATTTTTGACGATGTCGGTAATTTTCTTTCATATTATCTAAGTATCATAATAACTTTAAAAAAATTGTTTGTTAAGAAGTGTATCTTAAAATATCTGCCTTGACATTTATGTTAAAAGTGTAAAATATGTAAATGTACCTACATAAACTTTCCCGTGAATACCGTCAAATCATTGGTCTTGAAGGGAATCTATGTATTAGGGCTGTGCGATTAATTGATTACTCAAAATTTTAATTAATCATAAAGTAAATAACTCAATTATTCGATTAATTGGAAATTATGATTACTCAAAAGTTCAGTTACTCGAGTAATCAAGATTTTTGATCAACCAAAAAAAAATTTATTTGAGTAATTTGCTTTATGATTAATCAACATTTCGAGTAAAATGAGTAATCAACATTTCAATTCTTTACATATGTATAAAGTAGTTAAAGTTCCTTGATACTTTGAAAACAACGTTTCTGTTTTCAAAAATTAAAACGAAATTTTTTTTTCATATACAGAATGTAAAAAAGAAAATAAGCATCTTCCAAAGCAAACTCTATTAACGAGCAAAATTATTTTTTTTGAGTAATCATATTTCAAGTAACTCGATTACTCGAGTAATTGATTAACCGAATAATTGATTAACCAACTTGCTCGAGTAATCGAATAATCGCACAGCCCTACTATGTATGCATGCATGCATATGAGCAAATTAAAAAGTCGATACAATTTACAGTCGAAAAGTACAGTTTTTGTATAGATTATAAATTATTTCCCAACACTGTGGGGATCTAAGCAAAATGGCCTAGTGTAATTCGCAAATATTCAAATACATAATCCACCAACCGATAATTTTATATATTCATTAATAGATAATTTGTCATCAGTCTGAAATAAAAAAAATTATAAATCGGAAGGGTAAAATAGTATTGTGTTATTAATTAAAAAAAAAAAAGTTTCATTTCACTGACGAAGGGGGTATCTATCCCCCCAAATCCCCCCTTGGCTACGCCACTGTACCAAGGGTGGGCAAGGGCGAGGCCGAAAAGAGCCACATGTAAATTCTAAATGCTACAAAGAACCACAAAAAAAACAACAAAAACAAAAATTTTATTTTTAAATAAAATTATTATTGGAAATGAAAAACATTCTAACGCACGTAAGATATATATTAAAGAAATATCAAAAGATCCCTTTGGCCAAATTTTCAAGATCTGGTTTTACGTCAGCAAAAGCGGTTCGTAACAGTTCTGTTAAATGTTGGTTAGTCAAAAGGTACGTTCGTTTAAAGCTCCAGTAAAAAATGTGCAACAGCAAAATTACGGGGATATGTCATGTGTTCTCTGACAAGAGAAAAATATCCAAAATAGTACGCGAACAGAAAATTAGCAGAAACTTGTAATTTAGACGAACAGCCGATAGAAATTTTGTTTACATTCAAAAGTATAAAATTGAAAACGTAAGAAAACAAATCCCTAAGTCTTATCCTAACACAGTTGAGTGACTAAACGAATAATTACTTACTTCTTACAAGTTTAATTAGTCGCATTTTACTATTTTAACTTACAAACCATCAAATTCGATTTAGGGATTTGCGTAAATTCCAACCAGCTGTTTTTGATCAGCTGTTTTCTTGTGGTCAAATTGCTGTTGGCAACAATGTTTTCAGCAGAAACTAACAGCTTTCCCTCAAAATTAAATGTAATTTTGCTCTCTCAATTTCTCCTACTTTGAAATTTTTTTGCGTACGCGAACACAAAAAGCTGATAGTTTTTGATAACTTTCAATAATTATCAGGTACGCTAATGCAACCATGGGCGTCGCCAGGATCGAATTTAGGGGGGGCCGAACATATGAAAAAATCCCAAAATTTTCATCTGTACACATTCATGTTTCTGGCATGCAGGGGACGATATGTACTTGCCGATTTGTTTTACAAAAATTATTTCAAAAGCAGACGTCTCGGTTGCTAAGGAAACCGGTTAATCTTTTCTGCAATTATTTCACATTGATTCTCTAAAACAAATTTTCGATGTATTCTTAAAATTCATGGTTTATGCATTNCCACAGCAATTTGCCAACAAGAAAACAGCTGATCAAGAAGAGCTGGTTGGAATTTACGCAATCCCTAAATCGAATTTGATGGTTTGGAAGTTGAAATAGTAAAATGCGACTAATTAAACTTGTAAGAANAATTAATCTTGTATTACTAGACACCTGATAACCCAGGATAATTTTTAAGTTCTTAAAAGACATTACTCTACTCTAAGCTTCGTGCAGTGGGCAAAGAGAAAACCGTAATCTTTAAGGTATAGTCCAACCATTCACAATATCTGTTATTAGTCTTAATCTGAAACGCAATAATCATTTAAAATTGGTNTTGAAATAGTAAAATGCGACTAATTAAACTTGTAAGAAATAAGTAATTATACGTTTAGTCAGGGAACTGTGCNAAGCTTCGTGCAGTGGGCAAAGAGAAAACCGTAATCTTTAAGGTATAGTCCAACCATTCACAATATCTGTTATTAGTCTTAATCTGAAACGCAATAATCATTTAAAATTGGTGCCGTTTATGGTGAAAGGCATTTAATATCACACTTTCAAACTAAAGCTTTCTTAACCCTAAAAGCCTATCCTCTTTGGGAGTAACGTANTTTTCGCATTCTGTGCTCTCTTGTAACCGGTAAATTTGGTAACAAAATATTGCCCCGTGAAATATGCTACACAGGAATTTCCGCAAATCTTCATAGCTGAGTTGCTGAATATTTTCACTGCATTACCAACGTACCTAGAATCGCGGTGACAAGAAGTGGTAACATTTGTTTGGTAATAAAATTTTCCGGTCACAAAATCTTCGGTAACATGCAAAATAGACCTGTTAATGTAAACAAACTTTCTATCAGCTGTTTGTCTAACTTGCAAGTTTCTGCAAATTTTCTGTTCGCGTACTATTTTGGATATTTTTCTCTTGTGAGAGAACAGATGATATTTCGCCGGAATTTCGCTGTTGGACATTTTTTACTGGAGATTTTAAACGAACGTATTTATTGATTTAACAGAATTGTTACGAACATTTAACAGAATTGTTAACTGACCTAAAACCAGATTTTGAAAATCTCACCAAAGGGATCTTTTGAATTTTCTTTTATATCTATCTTACGTACAATAGAATAATAATAAAATTAATGTTTTTCATTTCTAATAATAATTTTATTTAAAAAGAAATTTGTTGTTTTTCTTGTTCTTTGTTTGTGGCTCTTTGTAGCATTTAGAACTTAGATGTGGCTCTTTTCGGCCTCGGCCTTGCCCACCCCTGCTATATACATTATGTACCAGAATAAGAAGAGATAGACTCATGAAAATGTGTACTTATGTATGTGACCAGAACATCGAGCTGAGCCGACTTAGGCTTATGGCAACCGAACTTCAGATGGGTGGCTGCTGGCTGAAATGGTTTTACAGATGGCAACTGCAAACTGGCAACTGAGTTGCTATATTGGCAACTGCATTTTTGTGGTCGCTGCGGTAATAATCGAAGATTGTATACCTATAAGGTAAACTTCAAAGTCTAGGGGGTGGGCTCGAGCCCTGCGAATGGTGAATGGTATTTTGACTGTCCGAATTTCATTCTAGAGCAAAAAGACTAATCGTTTTACCAAAAATTGAAAATATATGGCACGCAGCTGTTTTCAACAGCGGATATTTTAAGTCTGGTACTTGTTGCCGGAATTCAAGCAATGGCAAAGCTTTATGTTGCATTTCCAGTGCCTTCTTCTTTTAATCTTCTTTTAATTCCTAAAACTCCTTTTTTTCGCTTTTCGTAAAAAGGAGTAATTTCAATTATGTTACATAAAAAAGGGTTTATGAAGTATGCAAACGTACATTTATATAATTTCGAATAGGCGAATCTTTTTTCAAAATCTGCTTATATCTAAATCACGTGCAATATTTTTTTCTAGCCATGGAAATGAAATATTCTTGTTTTGAAATCATTAATCCAATTGCGGGTCATGTGTGCATAAAAAGAATAAAATAAAAAAACAGCACTATGGAAAAGAATGTCCGGCAAAGAAATCAAATCCAATTTTTGGCAGCAAATGTCAGTTACGCGGTTTTGTACTTTAAACGACGATATAAAAGTTTGATTTTTCTTTTTCAAGTGAAAGAGCTTCTTAGGGTAAACACATAGTGGAGCGGGGAGCGATTTTGAAGTTAAACTTCGAAATTTCGACAGTTTACGCAATTTTTTTCTAATTTCTTAGTAAAAACTAGTAAAACAGTTTCGAAGTTTGGTTTGAAATTGTTATAGCTTGGGTCTCAGTGGGCCTAAAGATTTCTACTTTGGCTTTTGAATTGCAATAAAACGCACTTGTTGTTCGAGAGATATAAAATTGTGTGAAGGATAGCTGTGCATGCAGATAATGCATTTTTTAAATTAAGGTGTTAAATTTTTTTTCGAATTAGCATAATATTAGTATAATACTAGTATAATAAAAAATAATTTTTTTTTAATAAATCCGGTGGATTTTGCATGTTTTTTCGAAGAACACTATTTTTGACCAATTTTATTTTAAGGTCAAGGAGTAATTGTGGCTCAATGGCAATATTTTTTCGTGAAAGACAATTACATTAGTTTTCAAAACCATTTTGTTTCATATCAAAATTCTGCTTCTGTCGAAATCGCTACGATTAATTCGCATGGAGTGTGTATTATTTATTTTGTCGAAAAAACTAGTGAAATGACGAGCTCGTCATCTGTTCTTTTCCGATTCAATGATCCTTGATTACCTGGGTATAACACTGGTGCGAATAAACCTTTGCAGTGTCTGTTAACTTTTCAAGGAGTTCAGAATTTCTGTTTTATGCGTTGGGTCAGAGTGTAAACGGTCGCATGGCGCATACCAAGAACTACAATTCGCGTTTTGCTTGTGCATTTGAAATGCGGAAAGCAAAAATTTAGAAAGGTTCAGTGAGGGTGCTGGACATGTCTTTAGAAGTTAACTGCTTCCAAAAAAGGACCCGTTGTGTCGAGTGCATTTTTTCATTGTGCGTAATTATGTTGTGCATTCGGATGAGATTCAACCAACCAACTGTCTAGGATTGGGTTGAAGCACAGATATGTATGTATATGTACGCATAGATATATTTACATAAGCATATTTATCAACATCGCGGTGGTGGGAAGGAAGTATAACGAATTTTTATCGCGTGTATGTGCCGAACTGTGCACCTTCAAAATACAGCGCCAATGAATTAACAACAATTGCCGGTGTTGGGCTGCGTTGGTCATTGCCACCTCTCGCTTCCTATTACTTACATACATAAATATACTCCCACGTTACTCCCACTGGCATTTACCGCACCGTCGTCGTCGCTAGTGCTTATCTTCTATGCTTAGCGCATTCATTCAGTTCTTGTTTACCCTTGGAATATTTCGCGTCGACGTGTCGTTATTGGTCGTATACCGCAGGATAAATGTAACGGTAGATATCCTGGCATAGTGGTGCTTCATTCGTTTATCGCGCGGTGATCACAACGTGACTATTGTCATCCCTATTGTTACGTAGCCGCTGCACCGCGCTCGCATTATATGCCCAATGCTTGATTGAGTAAAAACCAACAGTGTCGCGTGTCCTTGTGTACGAAATACTTAGCGTAATTAAATTGAATGTGAAATAAACAATATGTATATCTAATGACGCAAATGCCAAGCCAACACACAACAATAGAAAATTAATAATCTCTACATATATACATACATATGTACATAGTAATTACTTATGTCATAAAGAAATGAGGATTATGTAACAAACAAAACAACGAAAAAATTCAACTGCAAAAAATAATAATAATAAACAGTAATTAAAAGTGTGAGAAGTAGATACTATCTTTACCGCCAATATGCAGAAATTTCACATAATTTTGTGCTGGCAAAGAGAAAGAACGAAATAAACCACAAATACAATAATTAACAAATATATGTATACGTGTATCAATCAAATATCTAATTGCTAAGAAACATATGTTTATAGAACAGAATGAGAAACAGTGATAAATAGAAACCTACTTACAATTATGAACAAAAAATACACTCATAGATGGAAAATGTATGAGTTATAAAAGTATTTTTTTGTTATTTTGATTTACTTGAACGTTCTTATGAGCAATGCTACTTTTGACTAAATACCATAATTTTTTTCATATAGAATTGTTTACAAGCGAACATGCAGTGAAATCTTCTGTATCCCGCATACAAATGTTGCTCGAACCACGGTTACCCATACCTTTCCTATTTTAAGTGCCCTTTTAAAAAATTATGGAATTCGGAATTAAGTGGCCGAACTGAACGCCTTTTTCGCAAATACATACATATTTTAGCAGCACTGAAACCTGACTGATATTTTTGTTTCTTCAGCCCGCTTAACTCGAATAAGCACATTTTTTCAAGAATCTACACCAGCTTCTTATTGGTGTGATTCTGGACTAAAACTATTATTTGAATAGTTTTAAGCGTTTTTGCCCAAAAAACTTGAAGAAAGTATACCAATAAATGCACAACGCAAAGAACCCTAACTGGAAAATTATAGGGCTGATAACTAGGCCTTAACAACTAGACAACTACAAAGTTCTGGTTCTCTCACGTTTTGATGACTTCAACAGCTGCGGCGTTATTTTATGGAAGAATTTAATTAAAATGTCAGGTATAGAAAACGACGAAAAGTTCTTACAAAAAGTATACAGAACATCTCCCAAACATCTGCCACATATTTTCCGTACAAAAAGGAAAATTAAACACAAATTTTTTATTTTGCTGTATACACCCTATTTACCTAACCTAAACTTAATAACAAAAATAAAACGATTCGAATTTTGTACAGTTTACGAGTTAGGCCATTTATATGATAATAAGGTGTGCTCGGAATCTCATGCACTAAAAAATCGAAAATATGCGAATATAATATGCACTCAAAATTCAAAAATATGCGCTTTAAACAAGTAAAATGTGCAATGAAAAGTATTAATATTTTATTCCGTACAAAAATAAATAACATGTATTTTAACAAGAAAAGAACGAAAACAAGTTATTTAAAAATACAATACATATTTATGCATAAAATTATCTTATAATCAATCAGTCAGTTACAATTTTGTGTAAATAGAAACCATGACAGTTTGATAGTTTGCAATTTTGATTCAACAACTAGTGCGCTCTACAACCATTTGGCGACTTAATGACTTTTAGGACGTCATACAGAGAGTGGCAACTGCACTGTAAATCATTCTACAGGAATGGCTTGCAGAGTGTCTTTAGCCTCATCCGTGCGAGGGCTGGATACTCGCACAGGAGGTATTCGACTGTCACTATTGAGTTAGGATCATCGCAACTACGACAGTCTCTTGAAGGGCAATCCAATCCTTTAGAGATGTGCCATGTGCACACTGCAGTAAGTTTGTAGGTATCTTCTTTTCTCATCACTAAGAAACTTTGGTTTAACGTGGGTCGTAGGAAGGACACCCAGAACTGCTGGATAATCCTGTACGATCCTGTACGGTACCACCTCTGCTTTGCCTTCGAGTGATAAATTTCGGTAATTTTTGATTTTATTTCCCTGATCGAGGTGCCCATGTCCACCGCGTCGGACACATTCAGTGCGGAGCTGCACCTTTCTAGTTCGTCCGCTGCCTCGTTTCCGTAAATGTCCCTATGTCTCAGGGCCCATATTAGGGTAATTTCGTATTGATCAGAGATATAGGCCAGCTCTCTCCTACAGTCTTCCATTAGTTATAACAGAGGTAAAATAGATGGTCGCCTGGCTATCCGAGAAGATATTCAGATAAATATCTGTGAAAAAATTTTAGGGAATTTTTTTTTGTCCTGAGATTTCCCACAAAATTTCAATACATAATAAAATATACAAAAATATGCGCAATAAATATGCAAAAACGGGGAATTTTTTTCAAAATATGCAAAACCATGTATTTACTGCAAAATATGCAAAAATATGCAGTAACGATTTTAAAGGAAATTTCATGATTCCTAATAAAAACATGTATATGCATGAGATTCCGAGCCCTAATAATGAGGATTAATAGATCCTCTCCCCACAGAGTTCGATGAAGTACTGTAGCATAGGATACGTTCGGCAGACTTGGATATCCTTTGTTCTGCAGGCTGTGTCATTTTTATTTGTAAGTTCGAATTATGTGTAAGAGTCAAATACTTTCGAATTTGTAATCCGCTTACATTCCATTACCAAGGTCTGCTAGCTTTCGTTGCTAATAAGTCGAGGATTTCAGAAACTTAATTTGGATCTAGTGCAAGCTGTAGATCTGGGGAAAGATTTACACAATGATCTTCTGTGGATACGCTCTGAAAACATGGAATTTTCATAAATTTATATAGCTTCAACTAAAACGTTTCCTTAACAACAATCATTAGCGCAAAATCAGCTGTTGTCGGTAACGATAACAAAGGCTGCAAATTTCACGACGTGTAATTTGGTGTTTTTAAAAACATAAAAAGTACGTTCTAAAATTTGTTCGTATAGAAACAAATGCACAGCACCGCTAGCAAAAAATAAATAAAAACACCCAAAGGATTTTTCAGCAACATCAAACTTGCACTTTATTGTACTAAAATTTAATGGGCTACAAAACTGCATACTATTTTTTTTATTATTTTGATAAAAAACTTGAATTTTTTACGAAAATTTCTTAAATTTTGTTTAATAATGCACACGGGTTGAAACTAGGATTAAACGGTTTTAGTTACAAAATACACTATTAAAAAAAGTAATATAAATTAAATAACAAAAAAATTTTTTGTTAAAAGTTGTCTATATGTGTTCCGGTTATAATTTTCCAGCAGGGCGTAAAACAAACATAGGTTATATGTTGAGCCCGACCTATTAATCGGCATCTGCATCGGCCGTTTTTGTCCGATTCATACTTTTTTTACTTTTTCCGCAATTTTAACAAATGTTCATCAAAATTCAGTACCCAGTTTTTTAAATTTTAGTATAATAAAGTGCAAGTTTGAAGTAGCTAGTTAAGTGTTGATTTTTGACAAATCTTTATTCACGCATTTTCTTCCAAACAAAGTATGTTCGAAAATTTTTCGTATTTAGAAAATCCGCATCAACTTCTACAAAAAATTTCCAAATATCAATAGTAAGTCCTAGTTGCTTAAAATTTGCATTTCATTAAAATAAAATTGAATGGGCTGCAANTTGCTTTCGTGAAATATATTTTAAAACTATGAATAATACCTAATAACTTTACCGAATCTCAATTCCACGGAAATCTGGTTAANGAGCCCGACCTATTAATCGGCATCTGCATCGGCCGTTTTTGTCCGATTCATACTTTTTTTACTTTTTCCGCAATTTTAACAAATGTTCATCAAAATTCAGTACCCAGTTTTTTAAATTTTAGTATAATAAAGTGCAAGTTTGAAGTAGCTAGTTAAGTGTTGATTTTTGACAAATCTTTATTCACGCATTTTCTTCCAAACAAAGTATGTTCGAAAATTTTTCGTATTTAGAAAATCCGCATCAACTTCTACAAAAAATTTCCAAATATCAATAGTAAGTCCTAGTTGCTTAAAATTTGCATTTCATTAAAATAAAATTGAATGGGCTGCAAAACTGTATACTCAGAATGTTTAAAGAAAAAGTTTGAAATTTTTACTAACATGGTTTTTGTTGGATAACGAGCTACACTTTCATAAAAAAATAAGAAACATTAAATAAACGTAAGGGAAATAGCCAAAGAATGCTAAAATATCGTTACTGCGAGTATTGTTACTCTTATAATTGAATAAATCGCTGAATTCCTTCGGGTTCTTTTCACTGGATTGTTAAATTGTTTACGTTACAAAAATACTTTTATCATTAAAAATCTACGGTTACTGTTTATTAACAAATTGTATTCAATACAACACCTTTATAGTCAGCAGAAGCTATGAGTACAACTAAGAAATGTAATTTCGAATGGACTATTTTTTTAACATTGAATAAGAAAAAGACTATGGAACAAAGTCCTGCAATGATATGTATGCATAGGCGATATACTACTTTTAATACATGTTTAAAAATGTACATAAATAAGTGAATAGATTCTTGAATGATTATATGTTTTGTAATGTTATTTTTTATGTTTTTCTTTTGTTATTAAAAAATTTTATCAAAAATATTTGTTTTTGAATGAATTTATATTCAGGTAGTTTTTTTAAGGAATCGGCATCGGCCAAAACTTGGGAATCCATCGGACTCTAGTTATAAGTATATTTTTATTTTTACAGGAACTGCATATGCCTTGAATTAAAAGGAAATTTAAAGGGAATTTGAAGTTTCCAATTTAATAAGTGTACATCGTTTATTAAAAATGTAACTATGATATACATAAGTATGTGCAAATTTAAATATTTCTTTATTAATCATCATGACACTAGCATAATAAAATCAGTATGAAAATACACGCAAATTAGAATTAAGTACATCTGTATGTACAAAATGTGCATACAGTGATTTGTTTTTGAATATTAACAATGTTTTTCATGTTAAATGTTTTTCGTAAACTTTTTATTTATAGCTGCGAGAAAAATAATAGAAGAAAATTTAAAATTATGTGGTTTGCTAGCACGATTGAGAGAATACAAAGGTTGCGCCGATCTCGGACCGCTATTCCTCTCTTAACGAATTTGACAGAATCGTTGTTTGCATGACGTCACACTGGTGCAACTTGTTTACGTTTTCCTTGCAACATTTTTTCTTCGTCTTCCATTCTTGCTCACGTTTTGGCATTTCTCTCTCGCGATTGCACCAGTGTGACGTCACCCAAAAGTTATTCTCAAAAATCCTCTCTGATCGGCGCAATCTTGTATTCTATCATTCTTGGTTTGCTACTAGGGCTGATGATTTCACCCGGGTAATGAGCTACCCGGATACCCGGGTAGCGGGTGAAGCCCTACCCGGGTATTGAATTACCCGGGTAGCCCGGGTACCCGGCTATTTTACTACCCGGGTAGACCGGGTACCCGGGCAGTATGGTAATTACCCGGGTACCCGGGCACCCGAAAAAATGTGGAGAGGTAAAAATTAAACGCATTTACGATTATATACCGCAAACGAACGTGCATAGGGAACATCTATAAGAATCTTCCATACCATATGGGGAAATATTATAATATATATTCGTATCTAAAGGTAGTAGCAATAATTTTACGATTGTAGAAGTATTAAACTGTAGGGAGCTAAAAAAATAATAATAATAACAGATGATTTCGTTTTTTATAAAATATGAGTGGGTAAGAATGTTACTCATGCGCCATGTATGTATGTACTATTAATGAAATCATAGGCATAACTATTTGCGTGGAGACTCTTCGAATCATGACGCATTTTCATTTGACCGTTTGCAACCTTATTTATCAATCAAGTCAATTATTTGGGAATCCATCTTGATCTCAGGTTTTCGTGGAAATTGCATATTAAAGCGAAAAAAAGTCAACTTGCATTAAAAACATTAAGAATGTTCTGGCTGCTTGCTGCAAAATCTGAGCTGAGTTTAGAAAACAAAATCCTTCTGGACAAAGTTATGCTGAAGCCGGTTTGGACATACGCTATGCAACTATGGGGTACTGCGAGTAACTCAAACAGAAATACTACAGCGGTATCAAAATAAGGCCCTAAGAAGTATTGTTTATGCTCCTTGGTATGTCACCAACTATGCCACTCACCAAGACCTCAAAATTCCATTTGTCAGGGAAGAAATCATCAGATTGACTCAGTGATAACACGATCTTTTTTTGTTGTTACTATCATAACAAGTTTTAATAATTATGTATATAAAATAATTACATTATCATTATAACTAGTTTTTATTTTGATGCAAGAAGACTAGCAAGTTAACCGAATCGGGGGCCAAACACGATCTTTTCGCCGTTACAATATTTCCTTCCGTAGAGAAGAGTCTTTCGTGTTCGGAGGAAAAGTTGTTTCAGTGAGATCCACGGATGTTAATTCTAAACCAGAGGAAAGCTGGACCATTTCAATTTCCAGAAAAAAAAAAGTTCGTGTTTTAAGTCTTTCGTTAACTTTATTTGCATACATAATTAACGGGTGATTTTTTTGAGGTTAGGATTTTCATGCATTAGTATTTGACAGATCACGTGGGATTTCAGACATGGTGTCAAAGAGAAAGATGCTCAGTATGCTTTGACATTTCATCATGAATAGACTTACTAACGAGCAACGCTTGCAAATCATTGAATTTTATTACCAAAATCAGTGTTCGGTTCG
>NW_016157443.1:138648-143724 GCF_001687245.7 Rhagoletis zephyria
TTAAGTCTTTCGTTACCTTTATTTGCATACATAATTATCTTTCAGTTCTTTTTTGATTAACATTAATATTCAAACATTTCAAAGTAATGCAACGCTATGAGATAGTTCAGAGAAGATTTGTTCCTTTTTCGTTCTCTGTAACAAAGTTCCTGGGACTTTAGCTCCCAAATTGTTCTTCGAGAGTAAGTTCCTCAGAATTTTGTTCCCGTTTTTTTCTTTGCCAAAACGTTCAGGAGAAATTTGTTAGCATTTTGTTCTCTTAGAAATGTTCCCGAAGGTATTGTTCGCATTTTGTTCTCTCTGGGACCGTTCCATAGGTTTTAGTTCTTATATAATTCCCAATGATAACGTTCTCGTCAGTTTTGTTCTCATTTTGGTTTTGGTTTTGACGCGTTCTTGGGAACAAAACTACGACAATGACATTTAGTTTCGATCATACATTTTGTTCTCGGTCCCTTTTTTAAAATATTAATATCTAATATTCTTTAAAATATACATACATATATACATATGTACACATGCATGTATGTATATGCATTTACAAAAATTAGAAGTTTGAGTTTAAGTACAGAAACTAATGTTTTAATTTACTTTTCTTGTATCCGTCTACTCAGGCAAGCGGTTAGGTGTACATAGTCGCGTACATTCTAGATATAAGAAAATATCTATATAAAAAAAAAATGTCTCACTGAAAAAATATTTATCCTCACCAAAAAGATTATACAAGAAGCTTTATGGCGCATTACCGGGCTGTTTTTCGTTTAACCGGCACCAACATATGTATATTACCCGGGTACCCGGGAATTACCCGAATCACCCAGGCACTCATCAGCCCTATTTGCTACGTATGTGTATTTATTTATTTTTAATCATTTTTATTTAAAATATAGTTCCATCTACTATATAACAACAGAGACCACATAAATAAGAGTTTCAAAGCTTGCATAAAGTTCACAATAATTTATCAAACTTAAAAAGATGCTCACCAAGGTTTCGGACTTTTTATTCAGAATCTTCATAAGATTTTCGCGAATGCAGTAGCCCATTAAATTTTAGTATAATAAAATGCAAGTTTCAAGTCTCGCATTTGTGCCCATTAGCGACAGCACAGTTATAGCGTTTTCTTTTCCCAAAAAAAGTTCTGCCCTTTTATATGGGAACTCTTGCTTTGCGTTGCCCTGAAACCTGAGAAAATGTTGCATTCTTTATATGAGAATGAAACAGAAAATGTACTACTCCATCACAATTTATTTATAGAACTTAATAAAGTTGAATTATTCACTTGGCCTGTAAGTCTTTAACAATTTTAAAGCAAAACACTTATTTCTGATAGGGAAAATAATTGAATTTTTACAAGATTAAATTAAAAATCAACTATGCAACTCTCACCCTCACGTTTATTTGAGGGCAGAAAAGGCAGCACTTTCGCCGGATCAGAGCGCAACCTGCTGAGAAAAGAACACGACGCCTTGTGAAAGGGCTGAGAAAAGAACATGAAAATGTGACAGCGCTAACACAAGGCAGAATAAGTGCAGCCTTTTTTCGAGAAAAGAAAACGCTATTAGTGAATCGCACAATCGTTACTGCAAACAAAAACAAGAATTGTTAGCTTACAACTCGACTAGTTGAAACTTAGTGAATCGCACTACAGAAGACTACTTCCGTGTTACCATATTTAATACATTTCTGGACTTCTACATCACAGATCTCGAAGAAAGATCCAAAAATTACGGAGATATTCTTAGAGAATTCATGGCGGCTTCATGCACGAATTGTCTGCAGCTGACAAAGTAGCCCAAGCCAATCAGTTTAATTTCTGTATTTTCAAAAATTCTCGAAAAACTGTTGGTGAAAACTTATAATATATACACTCAGTTGCATAATTATAAATTTAGTATAAATGTCTTTGAAACAACCGTCACATACAAGATAGGGGAAAACTCTCTCCGGTGACTTTTGCCTGGTAAGAGCTCTCTTTATGGAGCGGTAAATTTTTTATAGGGATAAATTAATTTAAAGGAAGTGAAAAACTCTAAAAATAACTTGTTGCAAAACTCTAAATCCCAAAATGACATCCCAATAATATGAGCAAAACATGCAAATATGTCTTTCTAATACTCCATTTGTGCTCAATTGACTTTAACTATTGGTTTAACTCATACTTAAACCTAATGTATTCACTGAAGCAGCATCCAGTTTATGCCACTCTCGCAAAATCGCCAATTTATGACATCTAAAAAAATAAAATATTTCAATTTAACGACGTTGAAAAATTGATCATCGGCTACTCAATACGGTTAAATAACCATCTAAATCTTCTTTCGGATCTTCGTTAAGGTTAAAAAAGGGACTTTGCCGGCATATGCAACTGAAGCGCTGCTTTATGCTTTTATAAAGTCTGGATTACAAATATCCCTTCTGATATTTACCAGAAATTTATTTTGATATAGAGCTGGGATACTATCGATTGTAATATCGATAGTTGAAAACTGTCGCCACTATCGATAGTTTTTGAAAAGTATCGATGTCGGTTTTTGCGAAACTTCACAATGTCTCTTTACATTTCACACATTACAATAATTTTTTATATGCAGAAAAATTCACAACACAGTCGGCAAAAACAAATTTTAAGTCATTGGAATTTTTATCAACTGTAAGCTTGCATTGAGTGATAGTAAAATCGAATAAACTATAAAACTGATTACACAAATTTTTATAGAAATGCGAATTAAAAAGCTTGAAATTTTAACGATTTTGTAGTTTTTTATATTTTGTACAGCTTTTATAAAAAATTAGTAGACATAAAACAAACAAAAAAATCAAACTGTTGTGGTGCTATTATTTTGACCAGAACTATATTCGGTTGCTTATAATATGGTAAAAAGATAATAATTTCCCTTGTCCGGATTTTGACATACGCCTCCGTATTTGATCTCAGTTGAAATTTTATAAGTATTAGTTGTCAATTTAAACGAATTTCTTTTGTTTTGTTTGTTTTGTAGTATTAGAAATGTATTATCATAGCCAATTTCACTCCTTCAAAAGGGGACAAACAAAATCAGAATTTAGTTTTTCCGTATGAAAAAATAAATTCAGATTTTGCCTGCCGCTATTCAAGTGGATGCGAATGTATGTACATAAGTATATAAAATTCAGACTCATAAATTAATAAGTTTATTTTATATATTATATATATGTTTGATGCACTCAAATTTGAAAAAAAAATTTATATAATCTCTTTAATTTACAAAGTAATTTATAAATTTAATAAATTTATTAATTATTTAATTTTCAAGCAATTGAGCGTTTCAATTCAATACCTTTCACGACGATAGTACTATCGATGTTTTCAAATATCGTTTCAAAAACTATCGAGTGGCGTTAATATCGATAGTATCCCAGCTCTACCTTGATATTCCTTCTGATATTCGTTCCTAAAGTATTAATAGAGTGTCCCTCTAGATATTAATTTTATAATATGTGTGTAAAATTAAGCAACAATAAAATTTTCAAAGCTCGATTTTAATACATATTGTTAGTCGCAAATTTGAAGGACGCGATAGATACAAATAGATGAAACAAAATTTGCGAAAGTATTTTGTTATACCCGAGCGCTCTCGCGCACCTGGGTTAGGGTGGTCCACGAAATCCATTTTTTTATATTATTCAGTGCTCACGCAAACTTGTGTTCCTTTTGCTAAAAAATTAAAGTGCATAATTTTATTTAAAAATAATAATAAAATTTAGAGGTCCCTCAAGTCCATTTTTGTTTTGCTTAAAATTACTCGTCCTTCAATCCGTGCGCACGCGAAATTCCTCTGGAAATTTAAGTTTTGTAAGATCTTATAATATGCGCTCTAGACCGCTGAATACACTAGGAGAGTTATTTTTTCGATCCGGCTCTTACTTTTTTAGATAATACGAATAAATAATAAAAAAAAACGAGAAAAGAAACCCGAAATTGAACTTTAAAATGCGATTATTTCTTAGAAAAAAACGTATTTGATTTTAGGTCAATGATGATACGTATAGCCATAACCTTTGCGAACAAAATGAGTCAACGCAGAGGATTTTGCGTTCATTACTTCTCGAGATATCGGCAAATTATTGAACCAGAATCTAGATGCGTGGCTGATGCCTGTATTTAAAAAACGTACCGCTTTAAATTTTCGGACTTTGCAAATTTTTTCGAGGTGTTATCTGATACTTTCAAGGTCGCTGAGTGTGCTGAACTATTAAAAACAACTTTTCGTAGAAATGGTATAAAATTCTTGAAAATCAATATTTTTCGGAAAAGTGTGGTTCTCTATAGGAGACTTCCAATATTAATATCCAATTGTTTATTTAACCATTTTTTAATATTAAAGATTTTTTATTGGTCCCCCATTGCATTTTCTGGGGGTTTGAAGGACCTATAAAATATAGTTACCATGAAAAAATGATTAAAGACACAATTGGGTATTATTACTGGGAAACTCCTAAAGATAAGAAAAGTCCTCTGATCGAAAAATATTCCAAGTATTCTATTTCTACGAAAAGTTGTTTTTTCCCCATATAAAGTGCATGGAAAACTTTGAGCGCTTTGAGCACTCCCACATCTTTTTTATTTCAAAACAAACACGTAAGAAAGTCTAACTTCGGGCGGAGCCGAACATTAATACCCGGCGCAAGTATTAAATATATGTTTTCCACCTTTCCGAAAGCTGCCGCTACATGATAAGCGGGTGTATAAATATTAAGTAAACTTGCATCCTTAAATTTCGAAATATTGAAATTTCAAGCATTTCTGAAATTTACCGTTATATGAAAAGCGGCCGTAATTTGAGTCCGATTTAAATAATTTTCAACGTTTTGCTTATATGTGGCAAGCACAATAACCATACCGAGTTTGGTACAAATTGCTAAAACGGTTAACGATATACATATATGTGGGCGGTGCCACGCCCATTTTCCAAAATTTTATCATAAGCGTATTTCCTGATAAAGAATTGTTGCAACCATCAATTTTGAATAAATTAGCTTTAATATTTACTGATTTATATTCTTATTTTTCGTCTAAAAATTATTGTAAATATC
>NW_016157443.1:144602-147715 GCF_001687245.7 Rhagoletis zephyria
CGTATTTCTCAAAATTACCGTTATATGGGATGTGGGCGTGGTTATTGTCCGATTTTAAAAATTTTGGTATGCTGTACCAGGGTCAACAACTGTGCCAAGTAATTTTGAGTGAATAATCTTCAGTAGTTACTAAAATATCGCTGTTTTCGTATTTCTGAAAAGTACCGTTATATGGGAGGTAGGCGTGGTTATTTCGCCCGTTTTCAATACCATCCGTCCTACGGCCAAAAGAAGTACATGTGCGAAGTTTCATTAAGATATCTCAATTTTTACTCGAGTTATCGTGTGCACAGACGGACGGACGGACGGACGGACGGACAGACAGTCACCGCTTAATCGATTTCTCTTTTCATTCTGATCATTTATGTATACATTTGTCTATATCTATCTCGATTCGTTTTGCCTGTTAATTTTATTTGAATAATTTGTCGGCAAACGGGGTGCAATGTGATGGTACATATGTGTATTAAATTCGCTTATATAACGGGAACACGTGGCTTGTATATAAACGTATACGTAGAACGACGCATATACACACAGCGTACACACAATACAACACAACAGTTTTAGCGTTCAATCTGTTTTAAATATAAAAGAAAAGCACACCATTAGCAATCCAAAGGCATTNACAACACAACAGTTTTAGTGTTCAATCTGTTTTAAATATAAAAGAAAAGCACACCATTAGCAATCCAAAGGCATTTATGCATCGTCAAGACTTAGTGAACGTTAAGCGGCAAGCGGTCGGCTCATCGCCGTCCAACAAGCACGGATAACGGACAATAGTCACAAAAACAACAACTACGTTACAGGCGGCCGACTTATCGTCGTCCAACAAGCAGCGCAGTCAACTACAAAACGCAATAACTACGCTCCATGCGGCCGACTTATTGTCGTCCAACAAGCAGCGCAGCAACCTACTAGAACAACCACTCCATTGCAGGCGGCCGACTTATCGTCGTCCAACAAGGTATGGAGCACTTTTCTAGCCTGCTACTTTACATCTTACCGTATTGCCTTTCGATTGCCGAATGATGACTTGTCTATGTTGCCTTTCTTCTTATAGTCTTAAAAATGAACATTGATACAAAGGATAAGTTCAGAGTTGCAATTGAATGAGTTCATTTACATGATTGGTTATGAAAGTTAAAGTATGACAACTAGGTGTCGTTAATGACTTAAATATATACTAGGGTGCTCGTTACAATCTCCCCCTTTGACGGGCTAATCTCGTCCCGAGGGCACGTCAACACCTTGAAGTCTTCTTGGGTCGTCCACGTTTCCTTATAGGGTGAACCGGTGCAGCGACTTGGTCATCATGAGTGCCCTTATACAACGTCAAGGCCGATGCATGGTATGTCCCAAGTGGCATTTTGATGTTATCATGGGGCGCTATTTCGTACGAGGTAGCTCCCACTTTACGAGTAATAATGTAGGGACCATCCCTTTTAGGCACAAACTTAGAAGTTATGCCCTTCGATGCTTGGCTCAGCACATGAGTGTTGACAAGCACTTCCACACCCACGTCAAAATGTAGGTTTCGACGTCTATGCTGGTCGTGCTGTCCGTCTCACGTGCGTTTTTGAACACATTACGAAGGTGGTGCAAGTAGCTCGATATTTGAGGGATGAAGTTCTCCTTTTCAATTATGGCTTTCAAATCGTGTTGGATGTCATCTAGGGTGCGAAGTTCTCTCCCAAAATTTAGAAAAGCGGCCGTATACCCAGTAGTCTGACATTTTGCGGTATTAATCGAGAAACGTATTACAGGCAGCTTGCTGGACCAGATGTCATGTTGCCCCTGAACTAGTATCGCCAACTGAGCTTTTAGGTCGCGATTCTTGCGCTCAACCGGATTAGCCTCCGGATGATACACAGGTGTTAGCTGCTGTTGTATGCCCAGACACTAGGTGACTTTTTGCATTATAGCAGAGACAAATTGTACACCATTGCCCGTTTTAAGCGTCGGGTATGCCATATCGCAAACATATTTCCTCAATCAGGATTTTGGCACATACTTCTGCGGTAGCCTCTTGCAAAGGGAATAGCTCAACCCAACGTGTAGCGACGTCCTCAGCTATCAGGATCCACTGATGTCCTTCATTAGTTTTTGGCAGCGGACCGAAGAGATCAACGGCTAGTACTTCAAAGCGGTGCTTGCTGCTTGTGGTTTGCAGCAGCCCAACAGGTTTCATATTCGATGCTTTAAATCTCTGGCATTCAATGCAGGTTTTAACGTATTTTGTTATTTCTGAACGCATGCTAGGCCAAAAATATCTGGTAGCGATTCTGGCTATGGTCCTTTCTGCTCCGTTGTGACCGGCGGTGGAGTGATTGTGATACGCTTCCAAAATTTCTTCCCTCTCCTGTTCTGGTACAACATACTGGGCGTCTTCTATGTCATCATTGTTATAGCAATATAGAACGCCTTAGTTAATGATATATCCGCGATTAGCCCAACGACCGACATTTTCGTCTGCGGCCTCCAGGGACTGTATAATCTCATGGATGTAGGGATCTTTAAATTGTTCCGCTCTCGCTTCAGCTGCACTTTTGTGGGGAAAGTCAATCTGGAACGCCATTATCTGCATCCTCTCGCTTGGCGCATCAGTATCGCAGGGCGGCCGAGAAAGCATATCGGCTACCGAATTTGTTCGTCCGGGTGTGAACTGAATTTTGAAATTATGCTGCTGGATTTGTAATGCCCACCTTGCCAATCGTCCAGTAGGCGATTTCACGCTAAGCAGTCATTTCAGCGGCTGATGGTCGGTTACTAAAAGTACGTCAGCTCCTTCGATGTAGCCTCTAAATTTAAAGCAGGCCCACACAATGGCAAGCGCTTCACGCTCCGTTGTAGAATAGTTCTTCTCAGCGCTCGTTAGGAGACGGCTTGCGAACTCAATCGGATGTTCCTCGTTTCCCTCCCCCTGGAGGGGAACCGCTCCTATGGCATATGCGCTAGCGTCCGTTTTGATTATAAACCCTAATCCATCTTCAGCTTGTTTCAGTACTGGCGACGTAATCAGCATATCTTTCAGTTTTTGAAAGGCATTGCGATGAGGATCCTTCCATATCCATGGCTTGTGTTTTTGGTTAAGTCAGTGAGTGGCTTGG
>NW_016157443.1:147740-161814 GCF_001687245.7 Rhagoletis zephyria
GTTGATGTTATCATGGGGCGCTATTTCGTACGAGGTAGCTCCCACTTTACGAGTAATAATGTAGGGACCATCCCTTTTAGGCACAAACTTAGAAGTTATGCCCTTCGATGCTTGGCTCAGCACATGAGTGTTGACAAGCACTTCCACACCCACGTCAAAATGTAGGTTTCGACGTCTATGCTGGTCGTGCTGTTCCTCTCACGTGCGTTTTTGAACACATTACGAAGGTGGTGCAAGTAGCTCGATATTTGAGGGATGAAGTTCTCCTTTTCAATTATGGCTTTCAAATCGTGTTGGATGTCATCTAGGGTGCGAAGTTCTCTCCCAAAATTTAGAAAAGCGGCCGTATACCCAGTAGTCTGACATTTTGCGGTATTAATCGAGAAACGTATTACAGGCAGCTTGCTGGACCAGATGTCATGTTGCCCCTGAACTAGTATCGCCAACTGAGCTTTTAGGTCGCGATTCTTGCGCTCAACCGGATTAGCCTCCGGATGATACACAGGTGTTAGCTGCTGTTGTATGCCCAGACACTAGGTGACTTTTTGCATTATAGCAGAGACAAATTGTACACCATTGCCCGTTTTAAGCGTCGGGTATGCCATATCGCAAACATATTTCCTCAATCAGGATTTTGGCACATACTTCTGCGGTAGCCTCTTGCAAAGGGAATAGCTCAACCCAACGTGTAGCGACGTCCTCAGCTATCAGGATCCACTGATGTCCTTCATTAGTTTTTGGCAGCGGACCGAAGAGATCAACGGCTAGTACTTCAAAGCGGTGCTTGCTGCTTGTGGTTTGCAGCAGCCCAACAGGTTTCATATTCGATGCTTTAAATCTCTGGCATTCAATGCAGGTTTTAACGTATTTTGTTATTTCTGAACGCATGCTAGGCCAAAAATATCTGGTAGCGATTCTGGCTATGGTCCTTTCTGCTCCGTTGTGACCGGCGGTGGAGTGATTGTGATACGCTTCCAAAATTTCTTCCCTCTCCTGTTCTGGTACAACATACTGGGCGTCTTCTATGTCATCATTGTTATAGCAATATAGAACGCCTTCGTTAATGATATATCCGCGATTAGCCCAACGACCGACATTTTCGTCTGCGGCCTCCAGGGACTGTATAATCTCATGGATGTAGGGATCTTTAAATTGTTCCGCTCTCGCTTCAGCTGCACTTTTGTGGGGAAAGTCAATCTGGAACGCCATTATTTGCATCCTCTCGCTTGGCGCATCAGTATCGCAGGGCGGCCGAGAAAGCATATCGGCCACCGAATTTGTTCGTCCGGGTGTGAACTGAATTTTGAAATTATGCTGCTGGATTTGTAATGCCCACCTTGCCAATCGTCCAGTAGGCGATTTCACGCTAAGCAGTCATTTCAGTGGCTGATGGTCGGTTACTAAAAGTACGTCAGCTCCTTCGATGTAGCCTCTAAATTTAAAGCAGGCCCACACAATGGCAAGCGCTTCACGCTCCGTTGTAGAATAGTTCTTCTCAGCGCTCGTTAGGAGACGGCTTGCGAACTCAATCGGATGTTCCTCGTTTCCCTCCCCCTGGAGGGGAACCGCTCCTATGGCATATGCGCTAGCGTCCGTTTTGATTATAAACCCTAATCCATCTTCAGCTTGTTTCAGTACTGGCGACGTAATCAGCATATCTTTCAGTTTTTGAAAGGCATTGCGATGAGGATCCTTCCATATCCATGGCTTGTTTTTTTGGTTAAGTCAGTGAGTGGCTTGGCTATTTCGGCATACTGATTAATGAACCTTCTGTACCAAGAGCACGTTTGAATGAAGGATATCAATTCTTTAAGGCTCCTTGGCTCGCGACGCAATGCAATTGCGTTGGTTTTCTCTGGGTCGACACAAATTCCGGCGGAAGTAAGTAAATGTCCTAAATACTTTACCTCCGAGCAGCAGAAGCGACATTTATGGTCGTTCACGTGCAGTTTGAATTTCCCAAGCCGTTCAAAAATTGTATCAAGGTGACGTAAATGCTCATCGAATGTAGCAGAGCACACAGTTAAGTCATCTAGATAAGCCAGTAGGTTTATCCCTGGTACTGCTGCTCTGAATCGATCGATAAGCCGCTGGAAGGTAGCTGGAGCGTTTCGCAACCCAAACGGCATCCTGGTGAAGTGAAACAATCCAAAGGGAGTGGTGAAGCAAGTTTTATCAACATCTCCCTCGAACACTTTAATTTGGTAATAGCCGCTCTGCAAATCCAAGGTTGTCATAAATTGCGCACTCCTAGCAGCGTGCAACAAATCGTCCATTCTGGGCAAAGGGTAACGGTCAGGTTCGGTAATGGCGTTTAACTTACGGTACCACCAGACACGAGTGCCACCATCCTCCTTTGGTACCATTACAACCGGTGAGGTCCATGCTGATTCACACTCTTCGACTATGCCTGTTGCCAACATTTTGTCAACTTCAGCCTTCAATTGTCGCATTTTTGGAAATGATAGGCGATACGGCGGTGAAGAAATAGGTGTATTACTTCCGGTATTGATTCGGTGCTCAGCATAAGGCGTCGGTTCAACAATTTCACCGAAAACTGCCTTATGCTTGTACAACACGTTGTCGAGTTGGAGCTTTTGCTCAACATTTAGGTGTAACCCATCAGTATCCTTCAGAACCTTGAAATCAATCATGCCAAGACGGGCAGTAACCACGTCATTAGGCTCTTTGCCGCTGTATGTGACTCCAGTGAACAGTCCACCATTTGAGTTCCTCTCACGTGTGGTGTCGTTGTCGCGCAGTGAGTCCCGGAAAATGGCATGCACTGAATGCGGAGAGTAGTCGGTTCCGGGGCAGTAGTTCTCAAATTCGGACATATAGATTTCGCGTTGATACTGCTTTGGCTCGTTTTCCAATACTTCTGGTGGTTTCCTCTTATGGACATTCACTACTTTGACACTTTCGACCANGTTTGAATTTCCCAAGCCGTTCAAAAATTGTATCAAGGTGACGTAAATGCTCATCGAATGTAGCAGAGCACACAGTTAAGTCATCTAGATAAGCCAGTAGGTTTATCCCTGGTACTGCTGCTCTGAATCGATCGATAAGCCGCTGGAAGGTAGCTGGAGCGTTTCGCAACCCAAACGGCATCCTGGTGAAGTGAAACAATCCAAAGGGAGTGGTGAAGCAAGTTTTATCAACATCTCCCTCGAACACTTTAATTTGGTAATAGCCGCTCTGCAAATCCAAGGTTGTCATAAATTGCGCACTCCTAGCAGCGTGCAACAAATCGTCCATTCTGGGCAAAGGGTAACGGTCAGGTTCGGTAATGGCGTTTAACTTACGGTACCACCAGACACGAGTGCCACCATCCTCCTTTGGTACCATTACAACCGGTGAGGTCCATGCTGATTCACACTCTTCGACTATGCCTGTTGCCAACATTTTGTCAACTTCAGCCTTCAATTGTCGCATTTTTGGAAATGATAGGCGATACGGCGGTGAAGAAATAGGTGTATTACTTCCGGTATTGATTCGGTGCTCAGCATAAGGCGTCGGTTCAACAATTTCACCGAAAACTGCCTTATGCTTGTACAACACGTTGTCGAGTTGGAGCTTTTGCTCAACATTTAGGTGTAACCCATCAGTATCCTTCAGAACCTTGAAATCAATCATGCCAAGACGGGCAGTAACCACGTCATTAGGCTCTTTGCCGCTGTATGTGACTCCAGTGAACAGTCCACCATTTGAGTTCCTCTCACGTGTGGTGTCGTTGTCGCGCAGTGAGTCCCGGAAAATGGCATGCACTGAATGCGGAGAGTAGTCGGTTCCGGGGCAGTAGTTCTCAAATTCGGACATATAGATTTCGCGTTGATACTGCTTTGGCTCGTTTTCCAATACTTCTGGTGGTTTCCTCTTATGGACATTCACTACTTTGACACTTTCGACCAAATTGTGCTTCAGTGGCCATGCTTCGGCAAAGTCATAGTGGACATTGGGAGTGCTTTCGAAAAACCAATACCGTTGGCCCATATTAAACACTATACCGACTTGCTCAAGAAAATCAGCTCCGAGCAATGTACGATTTTGGGTTGCGTTTGGCAAAATAATAAATTTTATGTTCAGACATTTTCCTCCGATCACAATTTTGCATACCGTCGACAGACATTCTTGCAGCGACCTGCTACCATCTGCCAGTGTAACTTCGCATTTTACCTTGTCATATTTGCAACTATGGAAGTCCATTATGCGCTTAAAATTTGAGCTGGCGACGCTTGTACGAGCTCCTGTGTCGAAATAAGCTTGTCCGGGAGCACCAAAAAGTTTGACAGTTGCGATAGGAATATCTCTTCCAATGCCAACTGCTGTCAAAGAGTTAAAATTTACAAAGCCAGATCCAGCTGGAGCATTGCTGGTTTTCGCACTGCACATAGGGCAATTTGCGCGAATATAGCCAGGAGCGTTGCAACCATAGCACGCCAACTTCGGCTTAGCCGTCACAGCGAGTGCAGTAGCTGCGATATTCTTCTTCATTTCTACCTCCTGTTTTTGCTTCTTGCGGCAGAACGAACAGCGTAGTAAATCTTCAGCTTCCGAAGCCGCCATGCTCCATGTTTTGCTGCGCTCAGTCAACACCTGTTCTGCCTCACGGCCATCACGCAAAAGATCCTCAAAGGTATTAACATTGCTGCGGACTAATTTGTCACGTATTCACGCATGTATCATACCGAACAGCATGTCAATTTGGTCTTTTTCAACCGGTGGACTAGGAAGCTGTACGAACAAAGCTCTCTTTTTCTGGATGAAACTATCGATAGGTTAATTTCTCTGTTGCCTACCCTCACAAATTTCAACATATATACGCCATGCTGGTTTTGGAGGAGAAAACTCATCTCGAACCATTTTGACCACATCCGTAAAATTTGCAGCATTGCCTTTCACGCCACGCCACCACTCAGAGGCGTTGCCCTCCAGGAGCATCGGCATACGTGCTTTGAACGTATAAATTGCCGAAATAAACTCCTCTCCCTTGGAAGGATTCCGCTCGCCACAAAAACGTGCTGTACAAGTACTGAATGACCCCGTTCTGGTGTTGGAAGCCATTACTGCTTGCATTAGCCGCTCGAATTGCTGCGCGGAAATTGCCATTTTACTGAGTATACGCTCGTATCGACGAACCGGTGTATTCGATTGCATAAAATTGTGTGCTCACGTTGCACCTTAGCGTTTGCCCAACGTTGAGGCGCCAAAATTTGTAGTGGGTTTTAATAAAATAATTTTATTTTAATAATTTGCCGGCAAACGGGGTGCAATGTGATGGTACATATGTGTATTAAATTCGCTTATATAACGGGAACACGTGGCTTGTACATAAACGTATACATAGAACGACGCATATACACACAGCGTACACACAATACAACACAACAGTTTTAGCGTTCAATCTGTTTTAAATATAAAAGAAAAGCACACCATTAGCAATCCAAAGGCATTTATGCATCGTCAAGACTTAGTGAACGTTAAGCGGCAAGCGGTCGGCTCATCGCCGTCCAACAAGCACGGATAACGGACAATAGTCACAAAAACAACAACTACGTTACAGGCGGCCGACTTATCGTCGTCCAATAAGCAGCGCAGTCAACTACAAAACGCAATAACTACGCTCCATGCCGCCGACTTATTGTCGTCCAACAAGCAGCGCAGCAACCTACTAGAACAACCACTCCATTGCAGGCGGCCGGCCGACTTATCGTCGTCCAGCAAGCTATGGAGCACTTTTCTAGCCTGCTACTTTACATCTTACCGTTGCGTTTCTTCTCATAGTCTGAAAAATGAACATTGATACAAAGGATAAGTTCAGAGTTGGAATTGAATGAGTTCATTTACATGATTGGTTATGAAAGTTAAAGTATGACAACTAGGTGTCGCTAATAACTTAAATATATACTGGGGTGCTCGTTACAGGGGTATATTTTTTCGGTATGGAACAACCCTAGGAAAATTTCAGTCTGTATGGGAGGTGCCACGCCCTCTTTCCAATGCCTACCACTGTTCTCCATAAGTAGAGTATTTACAGTTTATGCATCCGTTCCAAATTTCAGTTCCCCCGGCGTGGTTGTTTTAAGAGACAGTATATTGGTGCCATTAAAAAAAGGGTCTTAACATTTTATTGTGACGTCTGTATGTATATGTTTATCAATCTCCCAGTGTATTATGAATATATCGGCCATAGCGCCATCTATCGTGTAAGTTTTTAGTTTTAGCAAATTTTTGACAGGAGTATTTCTTTTCAAAGATAATATTTTCGAAATATGAACTAAATCAGTCCAGCCGTTTAGTAGTTTAGTGGCGTATAATATACAGAAAACTCCATGGTAGAAAAAGAAGGTGGTTTCAGTCACGGTTGCCACTTCATCAAAATTTTGTGTACCACAATATCCAAGTAAAAAGGCCCCAAATAAAATAAAATGTACAATTTTTTGCCGTCCATTAAAAATTTATGATTATACATTAGACTGTGACAAAAAGAAAGTATTTTTTTTCCTCCTGTCCCATATCAAAATTTCGTTGTCGGTTACAAAAAATACTGTCGGCAAAATTTCAGCCCTCTATCTTCATATTTCAGTTAGCGCTCGCAAAAATAAGAATTTTCAATGATGATAAACAATTAAATGTAACAAATAAAAGAAAAACCTTAATGCAGTTTTGCAGAGAATTAAATTCCCTACAAAGGTAGTCATACATCAAATATTAAACACAAACTCCGCGTTTTTTAGAGCTATTAAAAGTGAATTTTTTTCTAAAATGTATATTTGATTTACTTTTAAAAACTAATTTAACCACTTATTGAGAAACAAAACTTATATAGTTAATTAATTTATGAAATTTTATGATTTAAACAAACTAGTTTTCATATTTTCATTGGTCCCCATGTCGTATTTTAAAAGATAACCACGATTTTACTTAGAAGAACAATCAAGATAAAAAAAATAAAATTTCTATTATTTTTAATTTTGTAGGCTTACAAATTTCTAAAAACTCATCAATATACTATTGCAAAGATGGTAATTTCACATGCACATCTCATTAGCACAGGTATATTAATGTTAACCTCAGTGCTGCCAGTCTTTCATTGTAAAATTTGAGATTGTATTGTGATTAATCACACTGTTCCGCGGTCGGCTGGGGAATTGATGAAACCAAGTTTTTCTGAAAGCCTGGATTGTATATAGAAAAGTAAGATCTCCGTTTTCCCTTCTTTGCGATTTTAAGCGGTTTATTTTATTTTTATTAAGTGTGTGGTCGCAGAGCCACATTTAAATCAATTAAAAGTGGTTAAAATGCAAATACATGTTTATACCATAAAAATACCTTTCTGGAAATAGTCGGGCACGAGGAATCCGAATCTGATGTTTATTTTTACTAGAAAGCATTATTTTTACCAAAAACGCGGCTGCTACATGAAGAAACATTGTTTAAAAACATTGCTGAGAAACATTGTTTCCGCTTTTCCCTCATGTTTTTTCATGTTTGTTTTTACACCCTAGTGGCCCTTTTTGCTAAAATAAATTGCGAGTTCCAGATTCTTCGGGCCCCAAGACCCACTAAAAGGTCTTCTGATTATATAAATATACTTCAATTAAAAAAATGATTGAAATCGCCAAGCAGGAAAATCTGAGAAATTTTGTTTCTGTATATGTTTAATCCAGACTTTCAGAGAAACTTGGTTTCATTAATTCCTCAGCCGACCGCGGAGCAGTGTGATTAATCACAATACAACCTCAAAATTTATAATAAAAGACTGCCAACACTGAGGTAACATTAATATACCTGTGCTAGTGACATGTGCATATGAAATGACCATCTTTATTGATGAGTTTTTAGAAATTTTTAAGTCAACAAAACAAATAGAAATTTAATTTTTTTGTTTATTATTAACAAAAAAAAAATTTCATGAAAATGATAGTGAATATTATGTTATAAAAGCTGTAATGACACTGACTGTACATATGTATGTACAGTGAACATTGGTCACATGTATCCACAGCAAAAATTTAAACATCAGTATGGCGATAACAATTAACAGAACAGCTACAGCGAGTGCTGCATATTTCAAATAAACGGATAGCTCTCGCACAAGAAACACAGCTGCCATAGTTGCTTCAAAAAGGCGCAAAACAAACAAAAAAGGCCCAAAGGCCCAAAAGGAGAGAAAAGGCCCATATTTGGTACAATTGTACCAAAGTGGCAATCGTTGTTTCACTTAATGACATTAGCAGCCATGTTAGCCATTTTACTTTTGCTGGGATTATGACATTTTCATCAAAATCTAGCTACCAGATTGAAAATTATAATAAGTAAATTTTTTCTCTAAAAAGAATTTGATCGACAAAGTAAAAAGTAAAATAATAAAAAAAAATAGTTGCGCATTTGGAAGCTGAGTAAAACCATGCCAAGTGGTCCTCGAAAATTTCGCTAAATCACGGATTGGAAATATATATTTCATTGTATAGTATATGTTATGCCTTTGTCGCAATGTGAATATTTCGTTAAAATTCCAATTTTTGTCAAAGTTATTAACAATTAAAGTTTTTAGCACCCTCAAATTGAAAAGTCATTTTCTTTTAAACCACAATAGATAATGCAATGAAATTTTTTATACAAGTTAAGTAGTGTGTGTACTATCTTTTAAATGTGGAATGGAAGCATAATTTTTTTAAACAATCAATTTTGCAATAACTTTTTTTAAAGAAATGCAATTTTGAATGCTTTCTTCACGCTGTTTTGGAATAAATATACTGCAGAATTGTGGAAAAATGCTACCCTTAAATAATCTGTAAAGACATTTTTGTACTTTTACTCTGTTTCCGAGATATCGATTTTTTTGTCACTCGATGCGCTCTCAGGTCGCACCAGCGCGCTCCGTAAAGTTATACACATGCATCTCTTTTTAACGTGGTACTTCACGCTTTTAACATAAATAAAGGTACGCGTATACAGTGATAGTAAAATTCACAATATTTCCCACTTATTAGGCAAGATTTCATCCATTATTACTTTTCTATTAACTGATTTGCATGGTATTGTATCAATCAGAGAAAAAAAACTTAATTCAAACATTGGGCATAGATATTTATTTTTAAAAAATACACTTTTCTCCATCGAAGTATTATATTTATACACACAATTTTTCTTACAGCATACTTTAACTTGCAATTATCGTTCATTTCATCTAAATTAATTCCGCCTTCATAACAATAAATTTAATTATTAAACATCTCTTGCGAAAAACAGCATATTCTACTACTATAATTTTTACTTACTGATAACACTTTTGACCAAAAAAACGTCTATTGAGAAAATTTTACTCTATTTTTTTCCCTTTACAGGTTGAAACTGACGATACTGACGAGTTTTTTTATTGCTATCGCTTTGCTCAAGCGAGTTTGGAACTTTTTTTCGTGTGCATCATGATCAAGTTGAGAACAGAAATCAAAATCAACTGTTCTGAAGGCATTTGTCGCCCATTCATAAAGAGCTTTAGGGCTATTTATATGATCACCAGTTACACGTTGCATACTTGCTTTATGCGCTAATCTCTTTACAGCCCCTCCGACACCATCGCAAGCTTATTTGCCGTGGGACGTCGCAAAAAAATTCCATTCGGCTTCGATCGCGAAGTCATTTTTATGATAGCATAAATTCAAAAGGTTGAATTTGTTTTTGTACTGTGATCCAGCCCCATCGGAGAAGTAAAACAATTTTCTTACACTTCTACATCCAAATTTCTTTTTTAAATACAGTACAAGCCTAGTGTTGAATAAATGGACAGAATTTGCGTCGTGAGTTAATTTTTCAGATATTATAACAAAGCTCAGGTGATTAGTCTCTTCATTTTCACGGTAGTAAACTACATAAATAAGGGTGGAGAGTTGCTTGGGTATTTGACCAATGATGGGACTGGATCGCATCTTGAATTTGAAAAGAGTAGTTTTCCGCGAAGTCTAAACTGACTACAAATTCTCCTTCATTCACTCACTTCCTTTTTTTTCTACGAAATAGGCAGCTTGAGTTTTCGATAAAAAATCGTGCTTGAGGACTGAAGACAAATCGGAGCCCAGTGTTTCGACAAACTTTGTAGTTTCTTCGGCTACTTGCATGATATCGCATCTGAAGAAAATGATTACAATGATAAAAAAAAATCATGAAAAAAGAGGAAAACTAAACATGTTTTCAATTACCGGTCAGTGTTTATCCATTGGCTGAATGTTATTTGCTTGACTTTATTTTAATCATAGTTTCTTGAATTTTCTTCACGACTACAGCCAGGACATTTTTTGCAATCATGCAAAAAACAATCTGGCGTTGAATTTTGGCACACAAAACGTTTTATTATGTAGCCCATTGACTCATCGAAAGCGATTTTGCATTTTTTCAATTCCTGCTTGATCCCATAAACTTTCAGAGCTAAATGTTGGTGTGATTTACATACGCAAACATTGTGCGTCCCACCCTGGCCAGCTACAAAGCATTCTCGAGGCCTTAAATCTTTGAATTTTGACAGACCAATCAAAGCTTCTGGATTTTCTATTCCAAATTGTTCATTTAAATCATTCAAATTAAATAATAGTAATCTCTTTTGGGCCTTTCTTTTTTCACCGGCTTCAATCACAATTGTGCAGTCTCTTATTCCGGATAATAATCTGCTTGAATGATCAGACAAATAGAAATTAGGCACCTTTTTAACAGTCAAGTCTAAAATTTTTTTCCCTCGTTTTTTATCTGGCAAAGATGCATAACCACTCTTTTTAATTAAGCTTCTAGCTTTTAATGCCCTTCGTTTAGAGACATTAAATGTGTCGCAAATTTCTTTTGTGGTCCAACTGTCTGGAATCGTCGTGAGAATTTGAATTTTGTCATTTATTTGGTCCTTTTCTTGTAAAGCATTTTTCAGATTTTTGATGAAAGCTAAATCTGGATTCTTCAATCTATAGTGATCTCCGAATTCTGCATTGAAAATTTTTGTTTCGGAATTTATTACGTCTGCAACGATTTCTTTGATACTCTTATCACATAATTTTGAAAAACGTGATTTTTTCATAGGCGGTTCGCCAAGGTCTTGTAAAATATTATTTACTTTGTTAAATTTCAGGGAGTCATCAACGTCCTTGATCTCAAAATTTACATCATCACAGTCTTCCAAATCATCTAGTGTCTCAGCATATGTCTCGCTTTCCTCATTTTGTGAAAAACTGAAAAAAAACACGTTGACATTCACTTACATTGGAAATAGCTTTCAAAAGCTCACAAATTTAGAATTGATATTATTACTTTACTATTGAGTGGTTAGTTTTCCTATTCACGACTTGAAATCGGACATTTTTAAAAAATTTACGGTTGAAAATGTTAAAAGCGGTAACAAAATACGTTAATTTTGAAAGATTATAAATATTTTAAAAATAATGTATATTGCACAATTTAAAAAAGAACCAATTAGAGTAACAATAATCTTAAACTCAATTCAAAAACTCAAATAAAAAAGCAGATTGCGAAAATTGACTCGTAGCGCTTATTACATTTTTTTCTATTACATTAAAAAAAAAGCAATATGAAAAAATTTACGAATCATATGTAGAATAAGTAATTTAACTTACCTCGTGTTCTGCCGTTGTTTGTTTTGTGCTTTCGCGATGGGTTTTGCGGCGCGATATATGTCTTTACGACATATCTTGCAAATATATTGACCGACACAATTTTTGAATTTATCGCTCCATTTGAGTGTCACAAGAAACAAATCTTTCCTAACACATTTATGATTTTTCTTAATCAAAGGATTACTGCACTCGTTTGGTCGAACCATTAAAACAATAACATAAAAATATTTTAATGCTTCAAATGCAATTACGCCGTACCATCCTTCAAAAACAACTCACAATAGAAAATGCAAAAGCCTGACGATCTGCTGAAATCATGCGCGTGCGGGTTCAGAAAATGATTTTTCAATTTGAGGGCGCTAAAAACTTTAATTGTTAATAACTTTGACAAAAATTGGAATTTTAACGAAATATTCACATTGCGACAGAAGCATAACATATACTTTACAATGAAATATATATTTCCTGAATCCGTGATTTAGCGAAATTTTCGAGGACCACTTGACATGGCTTTACTCAGCTGCAAAAATACAAAGTACCACTGCCAGCAAGACGGTACAAAATTTTTTAAATTTGTAGCGCTTCCTTTTGTGAGACAAAAATGGCTTGAAGCCTGCGGCGTGAGCGAGAAAAGCCTTCTAAAATATCCGTATGTATGTTCCCCAGATTTTACTACCACGGATATTAGCATAAACCAGAACAACACCATGCTCTCTAAAAGTGCAGTGCCGCGAAATGAAAGGTAATGAAAAACTGTGTTGGTCAAAACATAGAAAACGAATGCCTTTTTTTGCAGGCTCCAACTTGGGGAACGCTTCGGATACAAAGAATACTAAGATGAGTGCATTGAGTTTTTGGATGGGTATTATTTGATTTTCAATTATTTTTGTTTTGATGGATTTGTTGAACTTATTAACGCAACATACATATGGATTATATTTAAGTTTTGGGGTAGGGGTGAGAAATTCCATACTATCATGTACTATATAGACTTGTTTGGTTTCTTCTAAGAAGACTCAAATATTTACCAACCAACTTGCCGACAGTTAGCATATTCCCGTACTACAGGATTTAATCAGAAATAGCCCGAGGTCATTCCGTGCATATAAGTCTAGAACAGAGGTCTGATGAAAACAGTGTTGTAAACGATTTCAAGTTGCAAATTATAAGAAAAATAGATTTTGTTTTATTATGTAAACTAGCTGTACCCTGCCACGCTTTGCTGTGGCATATTTCTGTTATATGGACGATAAATTATTAACGAAACAAAGCATACGTTTCATATGTGTTTGGTTATGTAATAAGTACTCGTGTGCACACAATNGAACACGCAACATCTGAGAAGCAATCCGCATCTAAATCTAAACCATACTTTTCCAAAGTTCGACCTGGAGCATTATTGATTGTGATTCCGAATGTCAATCCAATTGGGAATTCAAATCTTTTAAATTGAATCATCTTCATTAAATGGAATCATGGGAATTCTTCACCTTTGAAAGTTAAAAATCTTTAAAATCTTTTCTTACATTACGTTCTTCATCAATTTCTTAACTGCGAGTCGCATTCCGTTGCAGAGTTTTCGCTGATTAATAATCCGCGACATGATAACTGTCAAACCTATTTTTAATTTCAGTATGTGAGGTCTCCCTGGAAGATTAATCGAGTTCAAAAATTTCGTTGGATGGTCTTTTTCCACAACGGTGTTTATCGACGTATATGCTATTTCCTCACGTTGAATGCTGGATTGAATAACATTAGTGGTACTCACCACAGTGAGCAAGTGGTCTGGCAGTCTAGTAAAAGAGCTGATCAGCTCAAGCAACGACTGTTGTCAATACCACTATTATTTAGTTGATAGGCCTCCTTATTCTTCGCAGCAAGAATAGCCCGTTCACTGAACCAAATGTGATTCCTAAAATTAGTTTTCTTAATAAAGAAACATTTTTTCGATCAATTCTCCTTTCGATGTTTCTAATTTACAAAAATTATCAGGCCATAAAATTCGTCTTAATCTCTCATTGACTGGCAGCTTTGCGTTCCCAATGTCCAGTTATTGTCGCGCGAATACTTCAGCTGCAGTGTATGTATGTTCGTCTTGTCGCAATGTTGACTATTTCAGGCAAGCATTTATCTCTCGTGTTAATCGAGAAACTACAGACAATGTTTTCGTAAAATCTCCTGCGAGCAATATCCCGAATGGTTGAACGTTTCCACGCAAATCCCGCAACAATGGATCAAAAGCCTCAAACGATTTTTTATGTGCCATGGTGCACTCATCCCAAACAATGAATTTAATTTTTTGGTAAACTTTTTTCATACCGGATGCTCTGGAAATATTGCACGTGGGAGTTTCGATGATTTATATGTTCAATGGCAGCTTAAGAGCTGAATTGCCAATGTTCGCATAATAATAATGTCGCAGCAATTCCAGACGAAGCGATGGCTAAGGTATTGTAATT
>NW_016157443.1:162081-163162 GCF_001687245.7 Rhagoletis zephyria
TACATTTGGTTGTAAAGCTCATACAACTCATCGTTCCATCGTCTACGGTAACATCGTCGCCCATGCGTAGAAGCCTGTATATCTTCCGTAAGATCTTTCTCTCGAATACTCCAAGAGCCGCCTCATAAAATGTTGTCATTGTCTAAGCTTCTGCGGCATATAACAGCTCGGGCATGATGAGTGACTTATAGAGTGCGGTTTTTGTACGTCGAGAAAGGACTTTACTCCCCAATTGCCTACTCAGTCCAAAGCAGCACCTGTTGGCAAGAGTAATTCTGCGTGGGTTTTCCATGCTGATATTTTTATCGGTGATAGTGCTGGTTCCCTAGTAAATGAAATTCTCCACTTTCCCGAAATCATAACTGTCGACAGTGACGTGGGTTCCAAGGCGCGAACGCGGTGACTGGAGATACTTCGTCTTGTCCTCGTTTACCACCAGGCGCATTCGCTTTGCTTCCTTATCCAGCTTGGAAAAGGCAGAAGAGACTTCGCTATTTTTGTTACCGTTGATGTCGATGTCATCGGCACACGCCAGAAACTACACGCCCTTGTAAAAAAAATGTTCCTTCATGGTTCAGTTCTGCAGCTCTTATTATCTTAACATTTGCATCATGCGATCGTAAATGCTCTTCTGCTTTCGCTTTAATTTGGGAATCCTTGATTGGGAATAGGAGTTCACAATAGTAATGATAATCATAATCATAATAATATTATCTCATGTTATTCAAAATTTCTTTACTCGCAATATACGTAGTAGGCCTTGGCGACCCCAAACGAAATTGCTTACGATTAAAAGTTGACTGATTTATAATGCTAGGGAATGGTGTCAACAATTTTATGTTTTCATTAAGTATTTTTTAAACAGCTTTCATGCGATAGTTTTTTGTTTTCGGTACTCTTTTATCATTTTGTTATTTGTTTCAGTAGTTTTTAGCCGACTTCAAAAAAAAGGAGAAGGTTATCAATTCGTCGGATTTTTTTTTATGCATGTTACCGCATAACTTTGGACCACGTCAACCGATTTCCAGGTGATCCCATACTAATTTGGTTTAGATCCGATCATTGGATCATGAAAATTATA
>NW_016157443.1:163558-164029 GCF_001687245.7 Rhagoletis zephyria
TTAGATCCGATCATTGGACCATGAAAAAATTAACGGTACTATTAAACTTTTATATGAGAATTGGAGTCGGTGTGTTGTTTGCTTAAAAATTACTTGTTTATGAATTTTTTACATTAAGTAATTTGTGTACCAGCTCTGATAAGATGTTGTAAATTCTATATTTATTTAGAATGTTCGGATTTTGGATAAGTGGAAGAATTTAAAAAAATTCTCTAGTAAAGCTTTCCCAAATACTTTTCGTTTGGGACCAGTTATGTAATATTTCATTTCATTTCAATATTTTCAGACTTTACCTTTAGATAGATGATAATCCTATAAACAATATTTCCAAATCAAGATTTTTCAAATACCTTTCGTTTGGCACCCATATTGCTCCTCAAACATACTTTCGATTGTAAGTCTTCTTAAAACTCTTTAGTTTGATACCCACAGTGCAATATTTCATTTATTTAATCAATCCAAAACGGTCCC
>NW_016157443.1:164868-177639 GCF_001687245.7 Rhagoletis zephyria
CCAATTATATTGAGTTAAATTTTCAAACAGGTGGCAACCCTCCTCAGGCATATTTTCGGCTATAAGCCTTCTTAAAAATCTAAAGTTTGATACCCAAATTACCGTATTTCGTTTATTTTATCAAAATAACTGAGTTTAAATTTTCAAAGATGTGGCAACTTTACTCACAAATATTTCCAGCAGCTATCTTTCTTAAAACTCTTGAATTTAATATCTATATTGTAATATATCATTTAGTTTATCAATAAAATTGCGCTTAATTTTTTAACAGGTGGCAGCCCTCCTTTAAAATATTTTCGACTGTAAGCCTTCTTAAAATTCTTTAGTTTGATATCCATATAGCAATATTTAATTTACTTTATCAATTTAACTGAGTTAAAATTTAAAAATTGGTGGCAACCCGTCTCCAAAATATTTCCAACAGATATCCTCTTTAATTTGACACCCATAATGTAATATTTCATTTATTTTATCGATATACTTCAGTTAAATTTTCAAACAGGTGGCAACACTCTTCAAACATATTTTCGGCTGTACGCCTTCTTAAAACTCTATAGTTTTACACCCACATGGCAATAATTCATTTATTTTATCAATTTGTCTGACTTCCAGCAGTCATCTTTCTAAAAACTCTTTAATTTGATACCCATATTGTAACAATATATTTATTTTATCAATATAATTGGGTTTAAAAATTTTCAAATAGGTGGCAACCCTCCAATTTTTTGCGATAATATTGGTTCTGGTATTATACCGAACAATACAAAAAAGAAATTATTCAAATCGGTTCAGCCGTTCTCGAGTTTTGACGACCGTGACATACGAACACAACATTTTTATTAATATATGTAGATAGTGTGAAAGGTAGAGATTATATTAAAGAATTAGCCTTTTATTATGGTTTAATTCACTTTCGTTGCTGGTTAGATTTTTTATTATGATTTAAATTAAAATTACAGCAAATAGTTGAATTAATTTGTATTAATCTTCTTATTTTGAATCAAAAGAAAAGGGACTTTTAGCATTATTTTAAATTCATCTTTTTATTTGATGTGCACTTCAGTACCTAACCCGCTTAAGTAACCAACATATTTGGGCAATGTGAATTTTTGAATGTAATTTGAAGAAAATCCCTCTCTTAAGTACCTCCCCGCTTATTTACCCAACCCGCCTAAGTACCTAAATTTTTCGTACCCCACTTACCATTTTACTTATAATTTTCCCCTTTTAAGTGCTCTTTTAAAATTCCTTAAAATATTTACATATTTTGAAATTCAGTGGCAGCATTACACACCTTCGGGAAAAAAATTATAAATAATAAGCGGTAATTTTTAGCTACTTGAGACTTGCACATTATTACACTAAAATTGAATGGGCTATAAAACTGTATACACAAAAAACACTTCTGAGAAAAAAATTTAAAATTTTGGTGAATTTTTTCTTTAAGTTTTCTATAAAACCTTAAGCTTAGGTTTATATGGTATTTGTTAGGGAATGAGCTGTATTTTAATTAAAAATTCTTAAATAATGCTACGGTTACTTTATTAAATGTGCATGTTTTATTCAAGGATTTACATATTTATGTCAGTCTACAAAAAGATGTAACTACATCAATAATTATCTTCGCTTAAGTACCCGCATCGAGGTACTTAAGCGGGTTCTTTTAAGTACCCAACCCGCTTAAGTACCTCAAAAAGCTAACATTTTTCGTGAGGTATTTAAGCGGGTTTTACTGTATTTCGGAATAAGGAGAAATGGCGCCATAATGGCGCTTAACAAAAAATTTTGTCACCTGTGTCCATCGGCGTAGCCAGAATGAAATTTAGGGGGGGCGGAGGGGCTCGACCCTATTAAGCTGACATTTCAGGGTACTATTTTATATATATATAAGGAAAATTTGAAAGTTAAGGGGGGCGGCGGCTCGAGCCCCGCCCCTGCCCCTACCTGGCTACGCCCATGCCTGTGTGATTTCTTCATGACACACCAAACATTGTGCCCTCCGTTCCCATTACTAGTGAGTAAAAATCTACATCCGAATCCATATTAAACATTTTTACCGTGGCTTGCAGCGACTTGATTGCTTGAATGTTTCGTATCGATTGAGCACGATCACAGCAAAACCATAATCGTCGGCAGGGACCGAAATCATTATGAGTTTTATCAAAAAAAATAACTTTTAATCATTATTTTGAGATTTTAATACTTGCGATCAATCATAATAATCACATTTTGCGTGTTATTGTATTGCTCAGAAAATACAATCAGTTATTGAGTTATATTTTTTATCTCATTTTTCGAGCGTTATTTTTTTGCTCTGAAGTAATATTTATTTTGTTAGTTATTTTCTTTTTGATCAATAGAAATCATTATATTATGAGTTTTATAGTTTTGATCAGAAATAATCATCATTTTTTGAGTTTTACTTCTTTAATCAAAAATAATGATTATTTTTTGAGTTTTATTATGAGCGTAATTTTTTCTCTCTTTAACTCACCTCACCTCACCCCACCTCACCTCACCTCAACTCATCTCAACTCACCTTAGCTTACCGAAACTCATCTTAACGCAACTCGCCTCAACTCACCACACCTAACTCTTCTCATGGAACTCATGCCACGGTTCCGCGGAAGCTAAGTTCGTGAAAGTCTTGACGAAACCCCACTCAACTTATTGTTAGTTATGTTAAGTTCGAAACATGCAACTGTTATCGCTGTTATTTGCTTGAACTTTCAGTTTAAGTTGCATCCATAGAATATAAAAATCCCCCAAAAATAATTGACTGGATTGCAGTTTTATAGTTGCCTCATAGATTGGATCCAATGTTGCAACCAATTCGTCCACATCTCTCCACTCAGCGATGTTTAGATTGAATTTATCTTCAATGTGCTCAGCGCAGAACTCTCTGAATTTTAGAAGGCTTTTAAGCATTTGGAAGGTTGAATTCCACCTCGTAACTACATCTATTATTGGCCGATTTAGCCCCTGAGCTGCCATGGTGTATCTAAATGGAATATTATGAATTCAACGATTCATATGAATAAAAATGTATTCCGCCAGTTTCCAATGCTTTTAGAAAAATTCGTTTAATTTTCGTAATGCAATTGATATAATAAATTTTGTGTTTCTAGTTCGGCTGCCGTTACTCGACAATTTTACCTCAGAGCGGTGTTTTATAAATTATTTTGGGATAGCAAATTTAAAATCGACGAAAATCCAAACAATAATCTAATGGTGATTTCGTTTGTACCAAAAAAATTCGCCTTTTGATTGCCCCTTTCTCTTTTCGTGTTCGATTCTAAATTAAGGGCAAAGGGTGAAAACATTTTGTGTTCGTTTCTTAAAATGTGACACTTTGTGACTTTGAAGCTTTATCAGGGGAGATGGTTGTTCTGAAAATCAGATGGTTGCTTCAAACGATAATATGATGGAATGCCTGAGCTAGACAAGGACAATTAGGAAAAAACATGCCTTTTCAAAGGGTTGAGTGTAGCATCAAACACATTTTGCACCGTGCAAGGGCAACATTTTTTGGTAGAAACGAAGTCACCATAAATGTTTTATTTTTCTGAAATAAATTGCTAAAAACGCTAAAATCTAAATCTAAATCTACGCTTAACTATCATTTCTTTCACTGAATGAATTGTTTTGTGCATTTGCACTTACATATATGTAACTCCACATAGTATGGAATAAACACACATCCCCCGCTTCTATTCCATTATCTGTGTAAAATACCCGTCTTTTTCTGTAGATACATTTGGATATGGTGGTCGATTAATTATGGATACTTCAAAGGCTAGGGCAACGGCAACACTGACAGATAAATTTCAAAAGTTTCTATCAAACTCGTTTCAATTGTTGCTTATAGTCTAACTAAACATGTTATATAAAATGTTTCAAATCAGACAAAACTACCCCCGTTGATAATTTAACGGCAGTTGTCATAAACAAATTGAATGCACATTTTTATGATTTTTGTGGTAGTTTTGAGGTACTTGATACCCATTAATTTTCATGAAACATATATCAAAAGAAAGAGAAGAGGTGAGTTGAGGTGAGGTGTGTTAGGGCGAGTTGAGATGAGTTGATGTGAGGTGAGTTGAGGTGTGGTGAGTTAAGTTTAGGTGAAGTGAGGCATTTTGAGTTTTTCGATCTGCAAAAAAAAATAAAACACAAAAGTTAATTTTTATTTCTGAGCGAAAAAATAACGCTCAAGAAATGAGTTTTATTTTCGATCAAAATAATAAAACTCAAAGAATAGTCATTATTTTTGATGAAAGAAATAAAACTCAAAAAAATGATGATTATTTCTGATCAAATATATAAAACTCCCAAAATAATTATTACTTCAGAGCAAAAAAATAACGCTCGAAAGATGAGTTTTATTTTTGATAAAAAAAATATAACTCGATATATTATTTTTTTTTGAGCGATTAATTTAAAATCGAAATGTAATTCTTAGTTATAATTTTTATAGATATCGCTCAAACTTTTTGAAATCATAAGAGATTCATACAGAGCATGAAAAAACATGCACATGTATATACTAGAAATTGTTCTACGATATTTTGAACCTTTTGATTTTTTTCATTGAAAATTTTGAAATAATCATTATTTTCGGTCCCTGATCGTCGGCATCACTGATTCATAGGGTATGCTCATGTATGTGTGAGAGCAACGCAATTTTTCTCGTGCACGTGTGAAAGCAGAAGACAAAAATTTGGCACGCGTACCTATGAAATGGCCACCCTTGGTACAGAACAGACCTGGGCGGCGCCTGCCCGGCGGGCATATTTGCGCTTACATACACGCTCTACTTTAGAAGGCAGCGAAAGCTTCATTCAACCGCACGACTTGTTCGCACGCATACAGTAACATCAATTTCTCGCACACTACAAAAATTCTCTGTCGAAGCTGCCCAGCTCTGGTATAGAATATCAACAATCTAGCTATGCAAAAACAAATAACTCTTACCTGGATCGTGATTTCCTGCGTTTGACTACAACATCTGTTGTAAACTAATATTTTTAAAAGTTGATTTCATAATATTATATTTGGTCCGAAATTGATAAAAACTTGTAAGCACTTTTTGATGCTGTAAATGCAACCCTGCCTAAATTTTAACGAAGCGTATCGATAGGTTTGAGTACGAATTCATAGTCGTCCTAAAAGCCGTTGTAAGAAGACGAACGAAGAAGAACTTGACCTTATTTCTGTAACTTTTGAATTCAAACCAAATTTTTAAAATAAATGGCACTTGTTTTAGTATACTCGTTTTGGATTTCTTACACGGAATGACATTTGTTAATATTTATTCCATGGAAAAACAGCAAACTACCGTTTATTTCCTATGCAAAAATATAACTTAAGAAGTCAAAAAATCGTCATGCAATCGTCAAAATCCTCTGAGCACAAAGCGGAGCTGAATTCATCCAGCGGTGGTGAAGCCGATGTCACCCGGTGGTGAAATAAATTAGCTCCGGGAGACGGCGAAAAGTTCGCAAGCATCTGTACAAAGTTTGGATTTAAGATTGAAACAGCAGAGATTAGATAGCTCCACCCTTGCCGGCGCACGCGTCACTCCTGCCGACGTATGTACCTCTGTGTCTAGCATTTATCCCTCTGCCATCCCTTCTTCAGCGTCACGGTCGTCGACGCACAAATTAAGCCTTTCGGTTTACGGTACCCTATTGACGTGCCCAACACATATAATACAGCCACCAGAGTATGCAGAACTAACGCTAGCTTTGTAACAGGGTGTACTGTCTATGTCACATCTGGTACTAACCAAGTCACAACTCCCCTCAATAGGTTATAGTTCTAGCGCCTTGCAACATGTCAACTACCCGACTACTTTCAGTAACGTCAACAGACAGTCTCAAGAAGAGTGGTCGACACTCAATATGCACAATGTTAACAGCGATTACAACCCGTATTCTATCAGAAGTATGCCATCACCGAGTTATGTATGCAGTGGCGGACCCAGGTGGGGGAAATTGGGGAAAATCAACGTCCAAACATTTTTTGAATCTTCAAGAATTACGAAAATTTTTTAAATTTTCAAAAACGACGAAATATGAAAATGTTTTCAACATTCGAAAACTTTTAATTTCGTTTGATCAATTGTGTATATTCGATACTTTTACTTAGAAAAAATTCGTCAGAAATCCTACAATTCTCAAAATTTTTGAAAAATAAAAAATTTCTAGAAATCTAGTATTCATCATTATATTGAATTATTGAGATTTACTAAAATTTCTGAAATTCACAGTTTTGAAAGTTTAGAAAATTTTGGAATTCCACTCAAGTTATTAATGGGAAACTTCAAGAAAATAAAAATTAACAAAACTCTAAAAATTTTAAACTGCGGAGATTTTTAAATTTATGTACACGATATATGTTTAAAAATTTCCCGTTCGCAATGCCCGACAAATGCGCTGTTTCCTTAGCCAGTAAGATAATTGGTGCCATGCCGGAAATCACATAAGCGGCATCAGCCGAAACTGTTCTAAAAGCGCTGCAGACCCCAAGTGCACAACTGAGGTATGTTGAGTTTACACCGCGGAAGTAGGATGCATTCTCAGCTGCATTTACCCAAATTGTCGCTCCGTAGAGTATCTGGCTCTTCATTACGCTCGCTAAAAGCTTTCGACTACGTTGTTTCGGTCCACGTGTATTGGTCATCATCCTCGATAACGCCGTCACTGTTGCTGCTACCTTGGTCCGCACATACTCCAGATGAGCCTTAAAATTTATTCTTCTGTCCAGAGTCACGCCGAGGTACTTTATTGAGGCTTTTGTCGGGACAACGTGGCCACCAATGCTAAGCTCCAACTCCTCTATTTTCTTTCTGCTCGATATCAGTACTGCTTCTGTTTTATGGTCTACACTACTCTGTCTCTACTAAAGCGATTGCCGCCGTTGCCTTAACGCGTATCGCATCTAGCTGTTTAGCTGTTACCACCACCGCAATATCATCTCCAAAACTTATTGTGCTGCAACCCTCCTGTAACTGAACTTTAAGGATGCCATCATACATAATATTCCACAGAAGTGAACCAAGCACGGAGCATTGTGGAACGCCTTCTGTGATTTCGGCTCTTTTGCATCCTTCTTCTGTTTCATATAGCAACATGCGCCCATCAAAATAGTTCCGTATTAGTCTTCGCAAGTAGTCCGATATACCAATTTCGAAGAGTGTGTCTAATACTTTTGCCCAGCTAGCAGAGTTAAAGGCATTTTATATGTCCAGCGTTAAAATTAAGCAGTATTCCTTTGCTCCGCCAAGCCACCTTTTACCACTTATAGCTTCGCGCGCCTGTAGATCTACCTTTCCTGAAGCCAAACTAATTTTCTGAGATTCCACCTTTCTCGTGTACTACCGCATCGAGCCGTTTAGCAATTATATGCTCTAGGATTTTACCGGTCGATCGCCGAGTGGTTTTCCCGGTTTGGGTAGTAAGACCAGTTTCTGAAGCTTCCATATCCAGCTTTAATACTTTATTTGGTATGCCATCTGGACCCGGTGCCTTCTTATCTTCAAGCCTTTCCGCTACCGTTTTGACCTCTTCAACTGAAACTTGTTGGGGTAAATGCAACGGCTCATACGCTGTGTTAGAGACCAGGGGTCTTTGTGGTGGAAATAGCGTCTCTACTATGTTTTTAAGAAACACGTCATTTTCGGTACCATATCATTACTGTTTCTTAGCTTCTTCGTGACGATACGGTATGCGTAGCTCCAGGGGTTTCGATCTGCATCTTCGCATAGTTATAAAAAGCATTGTCGCTTGCTATTTTTAATTGCCTTTTTCAACGCGCTACGCCCGGTCTTGTATGCTATTCTGCATTCTGCGAAGTTATCGCAACCTCTCGACCGCTGGTAGCTCCTCAATCTCCCCGGTCCACCAGTAGACAGCTCCATCTTGATTTGTGGATGATCTTCTTGTCATAGATGCGCCACATGCGGATCGTATATCCGCCATCAAGCACTTGGCAATGCTGTTTGCTGCTCCTTGATACTGACAGGATGGCAATGCTTCAACGAACAGGTCCAGATCCAGAGTGCCTGGTTTCCAGCCGCGTGATGAGGTGTTTTGGTTAAGCTGCCTACCACGTTTCGCGTTTTCATCAATGTTGCAGATGATCGCTGAGTGGTCGCTTTGGGTATAGCATTCACTGATCTTCCAGGCTGTTCGAGTATATAGCGAGGCACTGACAAAGGATAAGTCGATTACCGAGTCGAAACCATTACGACTGAAAGTGTGGTTGGATCCCGTATTCAATAAGACTACGTCGAGACATGCAAAAGCCTCTAGTAGTGATCTGCCTTTAGGACTTGTGCTCGAGCAGCCCCACTCTTGCGCCCATGCATTAAAATCGCCTGCAATTAAGACATTTTGTCTTACACGTGCGTCGAAGGCGAGTTGTGAGATGATCTGTTCGAACTCTTGTAGGCTGGTGCTTGGTGGTATGTAGCAGCTATAAATGTACAAGTTGTTCACTTTAGCACCCACGAAACCGACCAAGGACACTACGTATAGCATCCAACCAGCCAGGTTGCTACACAACCATATTGCCGCTTTACATCCTGTGCCCATCGCTGTGACGGTTTGGACTTGTAAGGTTCACTTAGTAGCGCGATGTCTATACCTTCCTCACGGATTTATTGCGACAGGAGATCCTGCGCTGCTTGGCAGTGGTTTAGATTCAGCTGCAACAGTCTCATTTGGTTTAGAGTTTCCCCAATGCTGCTTTATAGGACGGGCACCTGAAGCCTCCGGTTGGGTGATCAAAGATGCTGGTGCCCCGCTTTACGAATAGTAAGCACCTGGGAGCGTTATTACAGTCTTTAGCTACGTGACGTGGTACAAGTACCCACTTTGTAGTCTATACTATAAATAAAGGCAACAAGCCCAGATTAGTTTTTGACGCTGCTGCAAAGGTAAAAAGCATGTCGCTGAATGATGTTCTTATGAAGGGTCCGGACGAGTTTCAGCCAAAGCCGCTGCTATCAAGGAAGGAAGACCAAAATGTCCAGCGTTTCTTGTGGCGTGGGTTAGATAAGGCGAATTATCCAGACACATATGTCATGAATGCGATGATATTTGATATATATGTTCTCCATGCCCAGCCCAGTATATAAAAAATATTAACGCTGAGATGTATCGTAATAACGATCCAAGAGCTTCTGAACCCATCATCAATCGACATTATGTGGATGACTATGTTGACAGTTTTGACATTGCAGAGGAGAGCGTCCGAATAACTAGAAAGGTAGTCGATAAACATAAAGCTGCTGGATTTGAGTTGCGTGGTTTTGTTTCAAGTTCGAGGCAATTGTTCCGGTCAATTTGTGAACCATCTGTAGATTTAGTCGAATAAGGCCGCAGAATATGTGTCTTGGAGAATCTAAAGCTGAAAATGCACTGGCATGCACTGGAATCGTAGGGAGGATGTATTGTTTATCAACTATCTTTTCTCCAGAGTACCGAAAGCTGTATTAAACGGGAGTCGACGGCGTATGGGTCTTTATCCAATGTCTTGGTCCTTTCAAAAATATTGATGCGAAGGCTATGGCAATTAAATATCGATTGCAAAATAATTCCGGATTCCTTAATGTTATCATCCAGAGATTGCCAATCCTCAGACAGAGGTATAATTGCACATATTCACAGATGCAAGTGAGCTTACATTTGCTGCAGTCGCGTATTGACGTATGTGTTTGAAGGATGAGATAAATGTTGTGTTCATCGCAGGGAAATCACGCTGTAGTCCCATAACAGTGGTTTCGATTCCAAGGCCAAAACTTCAGGTTGCTGTGTTGGGTGTACGCTTGAAAGAGTCGATGATCTCCAACCATGACATCAAGCCAAACAAGATTGTATTTCGCTCAGATTCGAAAACAGTAATTCAATGGAATCAATCTGATGCACAAAGATATAAACAGTTTGCGTCACATCGTATTTCGGAAATATTGCTATCATCTGACATGGAGCAATGGAGGTGGGTGTCAGGTGCGGATAACCCAGCCGATGATGCTACCAGGGCGCAAACATGGCAATCGGTAACTTCAACTTCCAAATGGATTACAGGCCCTTCATTTTTGAAATACACACCAGATAATAGGCCTAAAATTCCAGATATCGGGATAGAACGAGACGACGTGGAAAAACGTGCAAGATGTTTGTATGCGGTGCAGCCCGATGTTAACACCCCATTATTTGAAAGATTTTTCAATTACTACAAGTTTTTAAAGGTTATGTCTTGGGTCAGGTACGCAGGCTTCAAATTTCGAAATTTGACTTCTGCACAAACAGAACCTGAGCGAGTAACAATGAGTATTTTGAAGCGCCAGAAATAAGGACAACGGAGCCAATGGTGTGTCGTTTGGTTCAACCAACCCACTCTGCAGATGAGTTCGACGCGCTATGTAAGGGCTTGCCGGTGATCTAGTTCAATCTTTAAGCTGGCGCCGGTACTGGACGATGATGACGTTATAAGGCTAGGTGGGCTTTACACAATTTTACGTGCGTACCTTTCTGCACAAAGGTTCTCCCAAAGGATCATGCTTTATCGTTACTTATAGCGCGTCACTATCATGAAGCGTTACATCATCAGAACGAAAAGCCGATTATAAGTGCGATTCGGTATAAATTTTGGATACCGGGTATTCGACACTTTGTGCGATCAATTAAGAAAAGGTGTCAAATGTGTAAGAACTTGCCAGATGTTCCTGAAACGCCATTAATGGGTCAGTTACAAAAGGATAGACTAACCCCATATGTACGTCCCTTTTCATATACTGGCATAGATTATTTTGGGCCGATTTAAGTATCCATGGCGTCGAAGAAAGAAGCGGTGGGTGGCAATATTCACCCGTTTAATAGTAAGAGCGATACATCTGGAACTGGCCCGAGATTTGTCTTCAGATGCGGCTGTGCTGTGGCTTCGGAATTTTGTCCATCACAGGGGCGTACCTGTGCATATAAAAAGCGATCAAGGTACAAATTTTATTGCGCCCGTAAGGAAGAATGGTTGCAGATTCAACGTGAAATTACAGAGGAATGTACGCGGCGTAATATGGAGTGAATTTTTAACACGCCTGCAAACCAATCTGCAGGTGGTATCTGGGAACGCATGGTGCAAGCAGTAAAACGCGTTTTATCATAAGCTCTGAAGGAGCAAGCGCCGCAGTGTGAGACTCTTCAAAGCTAGTTGATAGAGGCAGAAAATTTGGTTAACTCCAGACCGCTTACGCATTTGGCGATTGATTCTGAAGAGACAGAACCGCTTAAGCCTAATCATTTTTTATTAGGTTGTCCGTTGTCAGACTACGAGCGTACCGGAAAAGGTGTGCTAGAGGAAGCAGTGGTATATCCAGCAGCAGTTAAAATAGACGTTTTGGAAAAGGTGGGTGCTTGAATATTTGCCAATGTTGACTCGTCGCTCCAAATGGCACCACCGTGTAAGACCTATACAAATCGGAGATATTGTAATAGTGTGTGACGATAACGAGAGCAGAGGACTATGGAGGCGGTCTGCAACGTTGAAAGCCATTGAAGGACTACTTCGACGTCCTGCATCGAAGTTGGCTGTACTAGACGTGGGTGACTCGGTAGAATCCGCTTCGAGCCACGGGGGCGGACTGTTTTAGATTAATATTTTTGAAAAGCAGATTTCGTAGTATTATATTTGCTCCGAAATTGATATAAACTTGTATGCACTTTTTGATGGTGTAACTGCAACCCTGCCTAAATTTTAACGAAGCATATCGATAAGTTTGCGTACGAATTCATAGTCGTTCTAAAAGCCGTTGTAAGAAGATGAATAAGAAAGCTAAAAAAAGGTTTTTACTGTATGAAAGATAAAATAATTTTACTAAGAACTTAACTTTATTTCAGATATATAATAATAAACGCCACATCTTTTAGTACATTCGTTTTGGATTTCTTGCACGAAATGACAACATCGGAACACCAAAAGTTGTACATTCACGTTAACCTTGTCCTCAAAGTTTCAATGCTTCTATGCAAGTTGTGAATATAATCAAAGGTGCCCGATTCACATTTTTAAGCACTGGAAAATTAAAACATTCTTCGTACAGTATTGCTGTTTCGTGAGTAATCTTCATTCGGCTGGGCGAATACGCTACAAATGTAACAAACAAAATTAAAATTTTGATAATTTTCTATGATAAAACCAATACTTTGGCGAATATTGCGAACACGCGAATTATTTAATTTAAGGCCTCCTTATGAACAATACTTAAATTTATTAATGCGGTGTAGAAAGATAAATACTATTCGGGCATCCTACTCGTGGGCATGTCAGAGCAAAGTCTCAGATAATACCTAAGACTTTTAAATTAAAATGGAAGGTCTGTGGGAATAAATAGGACTCCTTACAGAAACACACCTTCTCCTTTGCCGCATCCAGTAATAATTCTTGCTGCAATGATATTGGTCATAATTTTCTTTACTAAAAATATTGTTTCATTATTAAGGTTAGGTGGACTAAGGTACCTAAAGAATAATGAAATGTCCTTTAATTTTTAAATTGATATTTTCAGAACGTAGAAGGCATGCGTGGTGGGAGGTGCTACGACTTCATGCAAACTCTCGTTCCTGTTCAGTTTACAACAGGCGGAATGACCTACCTGTTTGTAATAACGGGTGATTTTTTTGAGGTTAGGATTTTCATGCATTAGTATTTGACAGATCACGTGGGATTTCAGACATGGTGTCAAAGAGAAAGATGCTCAGTATGCTTTGA
>NW_016157443.1:179219-188158 GCF_001687245.7 Rhagoletis zephyria
TCTTTTTTCTCTGCAGCTTGCTGACACTCCTCATCGTACCAGTCAAGATGTACTAAACAAGGTGGTGTTGGGGCAACAGCTGAGTTTTTCGCCGTGGAGGCCATTACGTCAAAATGATGTGTTTGTTGTAACTCATACCAATGACAGTATGGACATCAGCGTATAATTTGTTAGTGTAATTTTTTACTTATATACGGCCAACACCACCTTGTTAAATACGCCTTGGTACCAGTTGTTCTTTCGGGCTCGCTGAAATCCGACTACTTCTTCGGCGGCGATACTTAATGAGCGGGAAATGTGGTTCCACTGCTCGCATATGTCGGTTTGTTGAAGAGCTGCTAGCCTCTTAAAATTTCCTCGAATCAATTCGCAAGCAGATTTCCCATGTGAACTTGCAACCAAGTTAAATTCTGCCATTTCCCCGAAGGGATTTTCGTGATTTCAGGCCCTTTAGTAAAGTTAATATGACTTATTAATATTGTTTTTTTACACCCCTTTCCTCTTTCAAAAATATACAATTTCATAAAATTCCAATGTCTATTTATCATATTGCTCGAACGTTAGACGATCTAAAGTCCATACGCGTAAGTAGCCCATTACGCCCATTTGAGTACTTAAAGTTTTCGTTACGGACAATGTTTTTATGAAAAAATACAAATTTTTAAAAATGCACAAATAAAAAAATAAATAAAAAATAAAAATTTTGACTGAATTTTGTTTTTGTTTTTTATAAGTTGCACATTAATGTAAAAAATTTATAATTAAAGCCCATAATAAGGCGGAATAGTCCGGAAGCTAGTGACAGTTTTCAGTGACTTATTTTATCGTCGATAAAAGTATGATAAGATTTTCAATATAATCACGTAAATCACGAAAACCAACCACTTACACTCAGTTAGCGGGACAACGCCTTCCTAGAGCATTATCGTCGTTGGGCTTTTGTCTGGTTATCAATTAACATTGGACGATGTCAAAAATTGATCACTTACACTTAGTTAGCGGGACAATGTACCGCTTACAAGCGCGCAAAAATGTCAAAATTTTGGCGAAAATCGACCTAAGACATCGCATTTTAAATTTATCATGGACATAGAGTAACGCATTATAAATGCAAAAATAATGTGCTCACATCGCATCTGCGGGACAAACCTATTGTAAGTGATCGGCAAAGTCGCCGCCGCACAGTGCTTCCCTTCTATATAAAATGTGGGCAAAAATAGAATTATTGACGGATTTAAATGAAAATTCGCTTCTTAGTAAAATTGAGGACGTCAAATTAAAAATGCAATTTGTTTTTGGATAACTTTCATACTTCCACTGTAAATGCGGTTTGAAATTTACAGTTTGGGTTCTTGTGGCGGTATATAGTTCGTTCTATTTTCAGAAGTGAGGTGTCAAATGACAGGGCTTGGCCTGCAGATGTGCAATAAAGTTTTATTTTTATATAAAGGCTTGCCACCTGTTACAAATTTTATTAAAATTATTTAATAAGTTAAATGAATTAGATATTACAATATGGTGTCCAATGAAATGGTTTTGAAAATGCTTTACTTCTAAACGACACATAGGACACACTTTAATTAAGGGAATAAGGTAACGGACATATTTACATATACCAATATGGGTTTTAGACAGAAGATAAAATTGGGCATATTTAGCAAGAAATAAGTGAACAGTAAAAACATTCCTGAGTTAATTTAAGAGTCTAGTAATTTAAAAGAATGTAATCAGAACAAATCACTGATTGCCAAAGTTTGTATTTGTAATAAAATAACAAGTACGATGTCGTAAACCTTTGGTTTGAAACAGTTATTATTTTTGTTTAACTAAATTGGCCTTTACAAACAGGTGGCAACCCTCTTCGTAATATTTGCAAGCTAAAACCTTCTTAAACCTCTTTCGTCTGACTCTCATATGGTGTTACCTATCTATTTCAATAACCTAATTCCTTTAATTCAAATGGAATTGGATTTTTAAAACAGGTGGCAACCCTTTTTATGTAGTTAAAACTCCCTCTTCATACACATTTCTATTGATACCCATCTCTTAATAATTCATTTAACTTATTAAAAAATTTTGAATTTAAAAAAATAAACCTCTATTTTCTACAGGTCAAGTTTTTTAATCTGACACTTCATTTTTGAAAATAGAACGAATCGTGCAGATCTGATGGCACTGACAAAAAATGAAAAAATTATTTTATGCATTAGCAAAAAATGCATTACTTCCAAAAGTGCAAAGAATGAGCAGGTTTTTATTTCTTCTTACGAAAACTAAAGACCCGTACTATTTAATAAAATAATATGAAATAACATATTTTTAAATATATTTGTTATTTATTCCATTAAAATTTACCATTTGTTGTAATTTTGATAAAAAAAAATGTTTTTCTGGAATATCGCAGGGATCTAGACGTGGGAGGCTTATGTGCTCTCATTAAAAGATATTTAAAGAAACAACTTCTTCAAAAGGTCTGCAATTGGAAAATTCAGCCAAATACGTGTGTGCTCCATTGCACAATATACTATTGAACCATGATCCTCGTGCACCACTTTTTATTTGTTATTTAAAAAGTTACAGAGGGAAAAATAAGTACGAAAAATTCCAAAAAAAAAACAATATATATTATACCCCCAAGGCAGTGGCGTAGCCAGGGGGATTTGGGGGATAGATCCCCCCTTCGTCAGTGAAATGAAACTTTTTATTTTTGAATTAATTACACAATACTATTTTACTCTTCCGATTTATAATTTTCTTATTTCAGACTGATGACAAATTATCTTTTAATGAATATATAAAATTATCGGTTGGTAGATTATGTATTTGAATATTTGCGAAATACACTAGGCCATTTTGCTTAGTTTCCCACAGTGTTGGGAAATAATCTATAATCTATACAAAAACTGTACTTTTCGACTGTAAATTGTATCGACTTTTTAATTTGCTCATATGCATGCATGCATACATAGATTCCCTTCAAGACCAATGACTTGATGGTATTCACGGGAAAGTTTATGTAGGTACATTTACATATTTTACACTTTTAACATAAATGTCAAGGCAGATATTCTTAACAAACAAATTTTTTTAAGTTATTATGAATGGAAAAAGAGACATCTTCTTTGAATTCAGTACTAAAACTTGACATTTCAAGTGCTTGTCAAAACTTTATACGTGTTAACTAGATTGGCCATTTATCTTAAAATTATATAATTTTAATTATTTGTTTATAAAAATGCAGTTTGCACTTTAACAAAACCCGTATAAATCCAAAGTTTAATCTTTGCGCAACATTAAAAAAATCCACGAACTTTCGAAAGCTTTTTAATTAGATTTCCTAGAAATACATATTTTTAGTATGCAGTTTTGTAGCCCGATCAATTCAAATAAAGCGCAAGTTTAAAATACATATCTGCAACTTATCGTTGATTTTTTGTATTTTTATTTTTTTTTGCGTTGCTCATTTTCTTCATTGAAAAAAATCGTCGAACATACTTAGATAATATGAAGGAAAATTACCGACATCGTCAAAAATATGCCATACATCAACTGTAAATCACAGCTACTTTAAATTTGCACTTTATTAGACTAAAATTGAATGAGCTAAAAAACTGCAAAATATTAAGAGATAAAATTGAAATAGAAAGTTCGAAATTTTTAAGAAAGTTTGCCGACTTTTTTTAATGTTGTTCAAAGATTAAACTCATTTTCATTTAGTGTTTGTTAAGGAATAAACTATATTTTTATCAACAAATAATTCAAATTAAAATATAATAAAATAAATAGTCAAATCTAGTCAATATGTGAGTGTCGCAAAGTTATGATATTTAAGAACATCTCTTTCTTAATTAACGATGACACTGTTTCTATATGAAGCTGATTTCAACAGTTTGTTTTAATAAAATTTAGTATCGAAAATATTCTTTCAAAACTTGCCTAGGAATGTGATATAATCGTTCGTTCAAAACCTTTTTTCAAAACTTATAAAGGCAAAAACGAGAAGGCGAAGACAAAAAGAATTTCAGAGAATTTTCAGATTTTTAAAACGGTATAGTAATTTAATTTTTTAAATTTAAATAAAGCATGAAGACCCCATGGAATAAACGAGTAGAAAAAAAATATATAACGGTAAAACTAGCACATACATAAATATATGAAAGAATGCACTCAGGCGACGCCTCTAGCCATTGTGTGTCACAAATTTAAGTTATCGATGAAAATTTTTTTTTTCATGCCCCCCCAAAGCCAAATCCTGGCTACGCCACTGCCCCAAGGCATTTTTTGTCCATCTGATCAAATGTGCACCGTTGGTTCGATATTCGAAAATGAGGTGTCAAATGAAAGGCTTTAGATGCTAGGACTGTGTTTTTTTTTTTTGGAAATTTCTTTTCGAAATTTTTTTATATGAAAATATGCGGAGCACCCCCAACAAAAAAAAAAAAAAAATTAACGGTAAGTCCAAGATACTTAAAATTTGTACTGTACTTTACTAAAATTTGAAAGGCTACAAAACTGAATACCAAAATTTTGTCTAAAGACGCTGGTCAAGAAGTTAGAAATTTTCGTCAAACTTTGCTGAATTTTCATGATTTTTGCACCGAGTCTGAAACTTGAATTTATATTGTGTTTGTTAAGTAATCAGCTATATTTTCATAAATAAATGATAAACGTTAAATAAACTGAAGAAAAGCAGCCGAAACTTACTAAAGTGTCGCCCCACTTTTTATTTGGTTCAATGTATGTGTATATCGGTAACCGATTTATCAATTTGCACCAAACTCAGTGCAATTATTGACCTTCGGGCTAAAATTACACCCACCTTCCACTTAAAAAAAAAACGTAAAAAACGTTAAACAGGTATGGTGCATTGCTCTAAGCCGTTGCACCACGTTGGATTTTGTATCTCAGCAGCTTAGTTTTCAGCAAAAAATTTCAGATTTGTGCTCGCGACTTAAAAAAAAAATGTTTACTAATAAATTCGAAGTTTCTGAGAATTGCCCATCTAATTGTATGAATTTGGAAATCAAATTTTAAATTCGTAATCAGTGACTCCGAGAGTTCTTAGGAATCAATTTTCATTACAATCTATAATTATTTAAAAAAAGTCATCGGTCATATTGGATCCCCAATTTTGAATTTTGAAAATTTAATACCAGCTTCGAAATCACCGACGACGAATTCCCTTGGATACCAAGTTTCAAAACAATCAATAATTTTTTTAAAAAAGTAGCCCACGATATTTGATCCGCCATTTTGAGTTTTCAAATATGTAATATATATTTCGAAATCAGCGATAACGAAAACCCCTAAATACAAACTTCCATTGAAATCTGTCAAATACATATTGAGTAAACATTTCTTTCGTCCTATATTCTCGATTCGTCCCTATGTGCGGCGGCGACTTTGCCGATCACTTACAATAGGTTTGTCCCGCGGATGCGATGTAAGCACATAATTTTTACATGTGCAATAACGTTACTCTATGTCCATGATAAATTTAAAATGCGATGCCATAGGTCCATTTTCGCCAACATTTTAACATTTTTGCGCGCTTGAAAGCGGTACATTGTCCCGCTAAATAAGTGTAAGTGATAAATTTATGACATCGTCCAATGTTAATTGATATCCAGACAAAGCCCAACGACGATAAAATAAGGTTATTTTTTAATTTTTTATTACACAATGTGAAATCTCCTGACACCAAAAGGTCCCACGGTGCGATGTAAGTGTTGTTGTTTTTTAATCTACAGCAGTAAGTTTAAGTCCCCGATATGTTGTCTTTGACGATAAAATCGGCACATTTTTACTGTCGCTAGCTCCCGGACTAGAAGAAATACATTTTTTTTCATTAACTTTCGTTAAAAGGTTTCCAAGATACAGCACTTTAAAGAAAGGTATGTGCGACGTTTTCTTAAAATTTAAGTCCCGTGTAAATAGCCAACCTTACGTCATATCGGCAAAATATGCTGCACGTATATTCATGTCACCTAGACCTTCAATCTCTTCAACTTTCATCCAAATCCTTAGAGGTCGCGGACAGAGGTGGCCACGGTGACATGAAATGCCTCATAAGATAAAATATCTAATTTGAGAATGAATTTTAAAGCATTGATGCCGCTGTGGTGTAGTGGTTAGCAGTGCGCGCCACCATTCCGCAGGCCCTGGGTTCATGCCCCGTTTCTGACAAACAAAAAAAAAAATTGTCTAATAGCTGTTGCCCCTCGGCAGGCAATGCAAACCTCTGAGTGTATTTCTGCCATGAAAAACAGCTTCTCATAAAAATACAATCGCCGTTCGGAGTTCTCGTAAAACTGTAGGTCCCTGCCCTTTGTGACAACCTCAAGGCGCACGCCACAAATCGCAGGAGAGGCTCGGCGAAACAATAACATATTGTGTGAGCGCCAATCTATTATTATTATTTTTCTTTCTATAGACTTTGGTAAATATTTCAAAAGCGGCTAAGATAAAACATTTTCCATAAAAGGAAAGTGGCCCCTTGACTTTTTACTGGTTTTATTTTATGCTTAAATACAGCTTTACTAACCAAATTTAAGTAATTTAGCTGCATTAATTACGAAAAAAACTTTTCACTTTTCAAAAATCCTAACAATAAATTTTGAAACATGTTGTTATTATATCACTCTGTATTTGTATTAATTTTAAGGCCTAAATATATTTCTTTAAAATGCAATTACAATTTTTGCCGAAAGCAGCGCGCCAACCGAGTTTGGAAGAGATTTGTAAAGCGGTTACTGGTACAGACATTTTATCATAAGTGGGCGGTGGAATATCTCATTGGTTTTTATCTGATTTTATGCTTCGTTTTAACAAGAATTAAACTCCAGTATTTACTTACCAATTTCAGTAGTTGCATTTGTCAAAAATATTTCAAATTCAATTTTAAAGCCCCTTGTTGCTGTAGCACCCTATATTTATTTTAAAGCTTGAATATTTTTATTTCAGATGCAATTACAATTTTTGCCAAAAGCAACGCGTCTACCGAAATTAGAAGTGATTGATAAAACGGTTACTGAGATTGAAATTTGTTAGGCGGTGCCACGCCCCATTACCAAAAATTTGTACTTATTTTGTACTAAATATACGTTTTTTAAAACCAATTTTCATAATTAAGCTTCTGTAGTTAGTTTAGTTTTTGCATTTTTCATAAAATATCTCAGCTTTTACAATGAATATTAAAGCACCGTGTTCTTGTAATACCCTGTGTTTTTATAAAAGGATATTTTTCCTTCAATTTAATTTCTCAAAATATCTTTATTAGTTTAAAAGTTATGAAAAAAGCCAAAAGGCCATATAGCGCGTCGTTCAATTAGTTATATGAATATGTATGTACTTACTAGAGCATTCAATCCCGGGATCCAAAATCTCGTGATTTCAGTCACTTTTCCATGTCCCGAAATCCCGGGATTACAGCTTCGGGGTTCCAAGATTTTTACTGATTCATTTAAAGAATGAAAAACATGTTGAAAACGAAAAAATTAATTCATTTGACATGAAAAACGAGAAATACAGAACACCAAAATTAGGATTCAAAGTGAACTTGAGCCATTTGCACTTGGAAATGAATTTTAGAACCTGCCTGAATAACTGTACTTGTTCAAATATTTTGTGCAAGAACTGTATAATAACGAAAAATCTGGTAGCAATTGAAAACACAACAAGCTTTTAGAGCACAGCTGGGCAGCGTCTGCCCGGCGGACGACTGCGCGGCGTATTCGCGTATACATACATACACGCTCTGCTTGGGAAGACAGCGAAAGCTTCATTCAACCACACGACCCTGAAGGAAAGAATGGTCCAACTGCTCGAAAAATATAGTCATAGGTATAGTACCCTGTAGGATCTCGGAATAGACTTAGAGTACACCACAAACTAGACTGGAAGTGATTGTAACTAGTCCAAAGTTTGGTCCAAGAACATGTAAAATTCTATTTACATTTAACATTGAATGTCCTAGGCTCGGACCAATTGTCCGCGTCTGCATTACATTGTAACCAACATTTTGGGGGAAAAAAACAAAAATAAAACTTGCTCCAGCAGCGATTCGAACCAGGGTTCTCCGATTTTCTAAGCGGATACTCTCTCTACATGCCAACGCCGCACATGAAAATTCGTTGACTAAGTACCTACATATCAGTATATCGCTAATCGCGTGACATTGTAACCAATTTTTCTTTCTTTCTTTTTCTTCTTCCCTTCAGGGCCACCTCTGTTTTAGAGTATGGGAGAGTTGTTCCTCATTTTACTTTGTTGGCGTTTTGTGGGAAATGAATTTCTGCAAATATGAGTAAGTATTTTTTTACAATTAATACAGATTTTTAAGAATACTATAAAAATATTTAAACATTAAATTACGGACTCTTTTACTAAGGTGAATTATTCTCACCGCAAAACCAAATGTGGTGACAATGAATCTGTGTGGTTTAAAAAAGGCGAACCTATTGTAAAATGCAAAATTGTGATGAAGGTCAAATCCCGAAAAATACTGGGATTCTAATTTTTGAATCCTGAAATCCCGGGATTGTTAAAAGGCTTTGGGATTGAATGCCCTAGTCCTTACCCTGTAGGGAGACGCCCCTGCCGAACTGGTTTTCTCTATTGCATGCTGGCAACTGGAGAATTCAACATTGCGATGTCCTACGGAGTATCAATCAGTGTTGCCGTTTTAGCCCTTTGGTGGCTAAATTTGGCTACCAAATTCTTTTTTTGGCCACAAAAATTTGAAATTGCCCCTAGCCCTTTTTTAGCCCTTTTCAAAATTTATTCATCATTGACATTAAAATTTTTTATATAATTTTCATGAATTTAACTCTTCGCTCATAAAGCGAACGCCTTTCCTTTTAGGCAAATAAACTGTTCATTGTGTCGCTAGCTTAAGTGGTGGAAAAAGTTTGTTTATCGGTTGCTTCTTTTACCTTTAA
>NW_016157443.1:192462-196200 GCF_001687245.7 Rhagoletis zephyria
ATATGTATGTTTTTTACGTTTCTGGGCCGTTATCTTATCCATTAACGATTTAACTATACTTTAAAATAGGTAAGTTGGCGGCCCTTAATATGCTTTATGTGTTACACAACAAGTTTATTTGTTGAATAAAATATTAATTCTTTCCAGAGTTCATTGTTTTTCTATATCATTACTTATAGAAAATGTTTGCGTGTATACTTATATATTTATATGTAGGGAAAAAAATTTAGCTACCATTTTTAGCCACAACGACGATTTTTAGCTCTTTTTTAGCCCTTTTTTAGCCTGAATTTAGCTACCGCTAAAAATGTTTCGCGGCAACACTGGTATCAATTGCTCCCCGCTGCATCCCTTTTTCGATAATTCCGAGTCAGTTCTAAATTTGACAGATCAGATGTAGTTCGCTTGCATCGCATTTTTGATAGTTCCGAACCGATTCTAAAATCGATAGATATCCATTTTTCACTAATTCTATTTGTTTACAGTTATTTACACCCTTTCTTGAGACGTTTTCGGCAAAGATTACATTTTTTCTACATGTACATTAAAGCACTTACATTTCTTAACGAAAAATAAGCGAATATTTATGGTGCGATGTGCTGACGGCGTCTGAATCCAATTTCCAAATAACTGCGTTGGCGGTTTCAAAAAAAATAATAATGCTGATGGTTTAGCGACCTTTCTACTTATAATTCTACTTTCAATTTTAAAAATTCTTTTATTTTTTAAAATTGAGACTAAATTAAAAAATAATAATAATAATGAAAAATCGATTAGCCCAACTGCTACCCTGTCTACAATACGTTTGTATAGAGCTCTTCTGTGTTGGATATACAAAAAAAAACCCTCTTCAGTCCACCTTCGGCTGCGCTTTTTCCACAGTATATTTGAGTCGAATAGATAGTATATGTGTTCATATGGAATAGTAGCTTATGTCGAAAGCAGGGATGAAAAAGTAGGTACAATTGTACCTTTTTCCGACGTTTGCTGACCTAAAGGTGCATTAGGTACAATCACTATTTCTTAGGTTCAATCAGCTTTTGATCAGATGAATTTTTATTCTTATTTTTTTCCTTTACTGTGATAATATATTTACTTGTCGGCATGGGAAAAGTAGGGAAAAGTGGTAAAAAGGAAGAAATTAAGAAAATCGTATTATGTATTCTCCTAAACATTTTACATTGCATTTAGAACAGCCACTACGAAAAATTAACACTTTACTTAGCTATCCTAAAATTCGTAATTGTTGTTATATTTTTTATATTCGAAATTGGAATTAATTTCTTCCATAAAACGTCATTGCGCCCTAGGCCGATGTACTCCCCTCTTGAATTACGGTGTGAAATCTACAAACGCTCTACCTTTGCAATTGCTGGAATGCATTTTTTAATATATTGAAACCATAAAAGCTAAAGTTCCCCGAATATGATAACATTTTTAACTTTTCTATTAATTTTATTTCCCCATACAGTCCTAGATTTATTCAAATTTATAGTTTCTGTAGTTGAGGGCCTCAAATTGAGGCAATAGCTATTTGACCCATATTCGCTATTTAATTTCTCGAATATATTTAAACTGCTTTCGAATATACCTACTTACGGCAATTCCCGTTATTTTCTCTAGACTTGCTGCAGCTATTAAAGGGAATCGGATAAATTAGCAGACTTTTCCTGTTGTTTTATAAAAAGCTGTAAAAAAAAGTAAACTTCGCAAAGTATGTTTTTGGTCTATTTCGCCAATATTTTTCAGTAGGCAATACTAGATAAAAACAAAGCTTCTCCAATTCCCATTAGACTAAATTCTGGATGTAGATATAAGCTCAGTTAAAAGAAGGTAATCAAGTTTAAAGTACATCCACCTTTTGTATTTATATTTAAAAAAAATATTAAAAAACTGCGTACGAATGATTTAACTTTTTTTAGGTAGGTCTCATTTAGGTGTATTTATTTTATGATATTAGGTACAATCTGAAATTTTTATTTTTCATCCCTGGTTTTACTCACTGCTTCCGAGCCGTTGAAGAACTTTTGGCAAATAAACGTGCAAGAAATAGTTCCGATACTAGCAAGTCAATATTCTTATTAAGTCTCATCAAAAAATTCCTTGCCGTTCAAAGAATAAAGGGAATGCCGCATTATACTAAAGCCAGCTTCCCGACAGTGATCGGACGTCTACCACATTGTGGTAGATCTGCCACTTTTTTGAGCATCCACCATATCTACCACACAAGGTCTGAAATCTACCACATATTCGCGTTTTTGAATACCTAGTTTTATTTTTGCTCGACATAATTTTCTTAATTTTAAGAGCAAAATTGTCCAACACTAAACACTATATGGTGACAAGAATGATATAATACAAGATCCCGCACTCCCGGCGGCGATGAAATTTCTCAAGTAAAAGTAAACAAAGCCGAATGGGAGGATCAAATAAACTGTAAAATAGTAAATTTTCTCAATAATAAATTTTTCGACAGGAAACGTGGTTTCATTACGGTAAATTTTAAAATATATGATTTATAAAATAAATTAATAGCGAAAATTAAAACAAACGGCGATTTTTGTGAAAGTATTAGCAAATTTACATTTACTTGAGAATTGTCAAAATCGGCAAATCACAAGTAGCGGTTTCTGTAACATTTTTTCGCTACATCGTGATGTGATAGAATGAAACGCTGACAGCACTCCGCAAGGTTGCACAAAAATGTATGCTCGAAAAATATTTTGATATCGAAGGAACCGCTTTACACTGTCAAGGAAAAAATTGCCAAAGCTCAATGCAACTTCAATTTTAGCACTTTCTTATACTAAAATTAATTTTTTTTTGAGTCTAATTAAAAAGTTTGCAGTTTAGATGAAACCTTAAGGAATTTCTTTAATTTGTGTACAAAGTTTAACCCAAAAACCTGAGATTTACCACATTTTTTTGAAATCTACCACATTTTTTCCAGATTCTACTACACAGAATTTGTTTAAGTCCGATCGCTGCTTCCCGACATTAGCTACTATTCCATACGAACACAGATATGTACTTGAATAAATCTATCTTCTATCTATATTAATAAAAATGTTGTGTTCGTATGTCACGGTCGTCAAAACTCGAGAACGGCTGAACCGATTTGAATAATTTTTTTTTTGTATTGTTCGGTATAATACCAGAACCAATAATATCGCAAAAAATTGGAGGGTTGCCACCTATTTGAAAATTTTTAAACCCAATTATATTGATAAAATAAATATATTGTTACAATATGGGTATCAAATTAAAGAGTTTTTAGAAAGATGACTGCTGGAAATAATTTTGACGAGGGTTGCCACCTATTTGAAAATTTTAACTCAGACAAATTGATAAAATAAATGAATTATTGCCATGTGGGTGTAAAACTATAGAGTTTTAAGAAGGCGTACAGCCGAAAATATGTTTGAAGAGTGTTGCCACCTGTTTGAAAATTTAACTAAAGTATATCGATAAAATAAATGAAATATTACATTATGGGTATCAAATTAAAGAGGATATCTGTTGGAAATATTTTGGAGAAGGGTTGCCACCAATTTTTAAATTTTAACTCAGTTAAATTGATAAAGTAAATTAAATATTGCTATATGGATATCAAACTAAAGAATTTTAAGAAGGCTTACAGTCGAAAATATTTTAAAGGAGGGCTGCCACCTGTTAAAAAATTAAGCGCAATTTTATTGATAAACTAAATGATATATTACAATATAGATATTAAATTCA
>NW_016157443.1:196483-196778 GCF_001687245.7 Rhagoletis zephyria
GCAATTGGGGAGTAAAGTCCTTTCTCGACGTACAAAAACCGCACTCTATAAGTCACTCATCATGCCCGAGCTGTTATATGCCGCAGAAGCTTAGACAATGATAAAATTTTATGAGGCGGCTCTTGGAGTATCCGAGAGAAAGATCTGACGGAAGATATACAGGCTTCTACGCATGGGCGACCATTTTACCATAGACGATGGAACGATGAGTTGTATGAGCTTTACAACCAAATGTACATAGTGCAGCGAATGTATATAGAGCGGCTCCGCTGGCTTAGACATGTCGTTCAATAGG
>NW_016157443.1:197367-218517 GCF_001687245.7 Rhagoletis zephyria
CATAATTGATAAAATAAATGACTTATTAAAATATAGGTATTAAATTAAGGAAGTTTAAGATAGATGACTGTTGGAAATATTTTTGAGGAGAGTTGCCACCTTTTTGAAAATTTTAACTCGAAAGCTTAGTATGTTGCACCAATGTATTTTCAATATAAAGCGATAAAATAAATAAACCAACGAAAAATTAGTCCCTTGTCAAATATGTTTGATTTATTATTATTTTTTTTATGGATATGTACAAATGTAGAGCGGGTACGGACGATGTGTGGTGGCTGACGGCCGTTCCTGGTTGAATACGGGAAAATAAGTACCCGCGCTCCTTTCAATAGAATTGAGTTCAACCTCAAAGCAGTAAAACTGTTTGGAGGGGAAGTTAAAAAATAGTTAATTTGGCGGGAAAAGTTTATGACAGTTTCTAATAAATACATATGTACATTAGAGTGGTCCAAAAAAATAAAGTCGCAGTTTTAATGCCGGCACACCCTAGGATTGATCCATATCGAATAAACATACCCCTATTTTTTTATTTTGAAATCAAAAAATATTTAGGGAGTGCTCAAAGCGTTCAAAGTTTTCCATGTATTTTATATGGAGAAAAAACAATTTTTCGTAGAAATGGTATTGATGAAAATCAATATTTTTCGACCGGAAAACTATGGTTCTCTTCAGGAGACTAATATCCAATTATTTATTTAACCACTTTTTATGATTAAAGATTTTTTATTGGTCCCCCCATTGCATTTTCTAAGGGCTTTGGAGGACCTATAAAATATAGTTACCATGAAAAAATTGTTAAAGAATTCTACACTATTTCTAAGAAAATATGTTTTTTTCCATATAAAATACATGGAAAACTTTGAGCGCTTTGATCACTACCTAAATTATTTTTTATTTCAAAATGAAAAATATGGGTATATTTTTTTCGGTATATAACAATCCTAGGGGGTGGCGGGATTAAAAATCCGACCTTATTTTTTTACATACATTTTTGGACCACTTTAGTGTACATGTATGCGTACGTATGTACCTATATTATTAAGCATTAGGGTGGACCGTTTTGGATTGATTAAATAAATGAAATATTGCAATGTGGGTATCAAACTAAAGAGTTTTACGAAGACTTACAATCGAAAATACGTTTGAGGAGCAATATGGGTGCCAAACGAAAGGTATTTGAAAAATGGAATGAAATTTGGAAATATTTTTTATTATCATCTATCTAAAAGTAAAGACTGAAAATATTGAAATGAAATGAAATATTACATAACTGGTTCCAAACGAAAAGTATTTGGGAAAGCTTTACTACGGAATTTTTTTAAATCTTTCCACTTATTCAAAATCCGAACATTGTAAATAAATATAGAATTTACAACATCTTATCAAACGAAGAGCTGGTACACAAATTACTTAATGTAAAAAATTCATAAACAAGTAATTTTTAAGCAAACAACACACCGACTCCACTTCTCATATAAAAGTTTAATAGTACCGTTAATTTTTTCATGATCCAATGATCGGATCTAAACCAAATTAGTATGGGATCACCTGGAAATCGGTTGACGTGGTCCAAAGTTATGCGGTAACATGCATAAAAAAAAATCCGACGAATTGATAACCTTCTCCTTTTTTTTGAAGTCGGCTAAAAACTACTGAAACAAATAACAAAATGATAAAAGAGTACCGAAAACAAAAAACTATCGCATGAAAGCTGTTTAAAAAATACTTAATGAAAACATAAAATTGTTGACACCATTCCCTAGCATTATAAATCAGTCAACTTTTAATCGTAAGCAATTTCGTTTGGGGTCGCCAAGGCCTACTACGTATATTGCGAGTAAAGAAATTTTGAATAACATGAGATAATATTATGATGATTATGATTATCATTACTATTGTGAACTCCTATTCCCAATCAAGGATTCCCAAATTAAAGCGAAAGCAGAAGAGCATTTACGATCGCATGATGCAAATGTTAAGATAATAAGAGCTGCAGAACTGAACCATGAAGGAACATTTTTTTTACAAGGGCGTGTAGTTTCTGGCGTGTGCCGATGACATCGACATCAACGGTAACAAAAATAGCGAAGTCTCTTCTGCCTTTTCCAAGCTGGATAAGGAAGCAAAGCGAATGCGCCTGGTGGTAAACGAGGACAAGACGAAGTATCTCCAGTCACCGCGTTCGCGCCTTGGAACCCACGTCACTGTTGACAGTTATAATTTCGGGAAAGTGGAGAATTTCATTTACTAGGGAACCAGCACTATCACCGATAAAAATATCAGCATGGAAAACCCACGCAGAATTACTCTTGCCAACAGGTGCTGCTTTGGACTGAGTAGGCAATTGGGGAGTAAAGTCCTTTCTCGACGTACAAAAACCGCACTCTATAAGTCACTCATCATGCCCGAGCTGTTATATGCCGCAGAAGCTTAGACAATGACAACATTTTATGAGGCGGCTTTGGGAGTATTCGAGAGAAAGATCTTACGGAAGATATACAGGCTTCTACGCATGGGCGACGATGTTACCGTAGACGATGGAACGATGAGTTGTATGAGCTTTACAACCAAATGTACATAGTGCAGCGAATGTATATAGAGCGGCTCCGCTGGCTTAGACATGTCGTTCAATAGGAACCGAAGTTTCAGGTGTAAAAGAATTCAACTCGCAAGCCGATGGTGGTAGCAGACGAATAGGAAGCACCCATGGCAATGGAGAGACCAAGTTGGCACAGAGAGAAATGACTGGCGTTCTTTGTGGAGCTCGGCCAAAATGGCTTAGGCGGTTACAAAGCCAAAGTAGAAGAAGAATATGCAAATGATAAATGACGGAGTTGGGGGACCATTTTCTTGGATGCGCCAGGAGGAACTAGCAAAATATTCCTTATCAGATGGATTCTGGCAACGGTTCGATCAAAAAATTACATTACCTTAGCCATCGCTTCGTCTGGAATTGCTGCGACATTATTACCAGGTGGAAACATTGCCAATTCAGCTCTTTAGCTGCCATTGAACATATAAATCATCGAAACTCCCACGTGCAATATTTCCAGAGCATCCGGTATGGAAAAAGTTTACCAAAAAATTTAATTCATTGTTTGGGATGAGTGCACCATGGCACATAAAAAATCGTTTGAGGCTTTTGATCCATTGTTGCGGGATTTGCGTGGAAACGTTCAACCATTCGGGATATTGCTCGCAGGAGATTTTACGAAAACATTGTCTGTAGTTTCCCGATTAACACGAGAGATACATGCTTGCCTGAAGTAGTCAACATTGCGACAAGACGAACATACATACACTGCAGCTGAAGTATTCGCGCGACAATAACTGGACATTGGGAACGCAAAGCTGCCAGTCAATGAGAGATTAAGACGAATTTTATGGCCTGATAATTTTTGTAAATTAGAAACATCGAAAGGAGAACTGATCGAAAGAATGTTTCTTTATTAAGAAAATTAATTTTAGGAATCACAATTGACTCAGTGAACGGGCTATTCTTGCTGCGAAGAATAAGGTGGCCTATCAACTAAATAATAGTCGTATTGACACCAGTCGTTGCTTGAGCTGATCAGCTCTTTTACTAGACTGCCAGACCACTTGCTCACTGTGGTGAATACCACTAATGTTATTCAATCCAGCATTCAACGTGAGGAAATAGCATATACGTCGATAAACACCGTTGTGGAAAAAGACCATCCAACGAAATTTTTGAACTCGATTAATCTTCCAGGGAGACCTCACATACTGAAATTAAAAATAGGTTTGACAGTTATCATGTCGCGGAATATTAATCAGCGAAAACTCTACAACCGAATGAGACTCGCAGTTAAGAAATTGATGAAGAACGTAATGTAAGAAAAGATTTTAACGTGGCCTTTCAAAGGTGAAGAATTCCCATGATTCCATTTAATGATGATGATTCAATTTAAAAGATTTGAATTCCCAATTCGATTGACATTCGGAATCACAATCAATAATGCTCCAGGTCGAACTTTGGAAAAGTATGGTTTAGATTTAGATGCGGATTGTGTCTCAGATGTTGCGTGTTCCTGTGTCGGCAAACCAGATATCCTCGATATCTATGCAGAGAAAGGAAAAATAACAAATATTGGGTGCACACGAGTACTTATTACATACCCAAACACATATCAAACGGATGCTTTGTTTCGTTAATAATTTATCGTCCATATAACAGAAATATGCCACAGCAAAGCGTGGCAGGGTACAGCTAGTAATTTATAAAAATTACTCCAAAATAAATGTCTCAGTTCGCTTCTTTCCTTAAACCAAAATTGTTTAATCGCACGCAAAAAGTATAATTTTAATTAATTAATAATCCACGAACTAGTAGATATGGAATTATAAAATTAGTTTTAAATAAAAGACAAATCTATTTCGTGTATATATGTGTCAAAACTATGCAAATCGGTGCACGCGTTTAAGCATAATAACCAAAGAAAAAAACTATTCAATTCTTAACCCAGTCCATTTCCAATGTGCTCAGCGAGGTGCTTTGTTTTTGCTAAGTTGGATATATTTTGGTTTAGAAACAAAATACTGCCACTTTCCATTCTGTAATGCACTCATTGCATGTTGCACTAGTGAACAATTGGTCTGTTTCTTTGAACTGCGGACAAAAACCTATAGAACTGTCAAACGACAATTTTGCTCTCTCAAGTGAGAGTTAAAGGTGAAGATATGGAAGTGTACGGGAATGCAGAAAGCACTTTTTTCAGCAAAAACGTCAGTCGTGATTTGGCTGAAAGATCACTAAATAATTATTAAAATCTATACAATTAAAAATAATTGCAGATATATTCAAATATTTCGTTGCTTACTTCCATTTTTTAACAAATGTAAGGTTCTTTGCGTTCACTACGTTCTGTTTTTGTTTACAAATGCAAGCCTGTTTCACTCTTTTCATGAATTCGCCAGAAGAAAAACTCTGGACTAAACTCAGTAACTTCTGACTAGGAAGAGTTGCTCAGTTACTCTCTCATAAGTGCTCCCAGTTACAGGTTGTTTGTCTATAGAAACAAGTATATTCTCGATACTTTTCGTTCGATACCAAGTTATTTTGGTATAGATACTTTTGAACCAAGTAATGAGTAGGTGCCGAAAAAGAAATGCTATATCGAAAGCTGATACTAAGGCAAATTAGTGTTAGGAAATTTTTTTCTTTGTTCGCCCAATTGTTCGAGTTAAGGAGTGGACTAGATGAATGTTCAGTACAGACGTTTTAAAGCGACCCCGTGACATGACATGCGCTTAATGCTCGTTTTGATATACAAATTTAAGATTATCGTTAATTTCTTCATGACTCGATGATCGGATTTAAACCAAATTAATGAGGTAAAATCTTTTATTAAAATTGAATAAAAATAGAATTATAGAAATCGGTTTACGTAGTCCACAGTTATGCGGTAACATACTTCAAAAAAGAAAAACAAATATTCCGGCGAATTGGTAACCTTCCTTGTTTTGTGCAGTCGGTTAAAAAAATTAAAAGAAAAAACATTTCCGTTCGAGATTTTTTGGTAAAATTTAGATTAAATTAACATATGGGTGATTCCACCGTCACGGGTGGGACATTTGAACAGAAAAAATGTTCTTTCTTGTTTAAATTTAAGTATAAAGTACTCAACAATTCTACATTTTTATAAAGCTATACCTAATTGACTATTATATGAGTCATTACAAAATACGAAACAAATTCCAGCTTACTCTCATATTGAAAAAATTTGAGTTTTTTTTCTGCCACGGGTGGGGCAAATAAAATAACCTGCTTTTTGGAGCAGATATATTTTACGGAAACTCTGCGAATTTATTTCACTTCTCTGTGTGAACTTGATGTCTTATAATAAAACAAAGAAGCACGAATACAAACAAAGCAAAAACTACAACAAAAAATATTGCTTTATTATAAAAAAAAAAATCCGAAATTCCTCTGTCAGGCGTGGGACAACGTTTGTCGCGGGTTTTTTATATGAAAAAGGAGCTTTTAGTGTGGTCCATATTAAAGATTAGTTATTAAAAAATATAAGAAGCCAAGTAGGGATTCAATTCACTCACGTTTTATCTAAGGATAAGTGCCTTTTATATAAAAGAAACTGCCTAGCACCTTCAGCCAAAAAAATTATTAAAAAGCAACGCGATTTCCTAGCATCTTAAAATTTTCACTTTTATATACTTAAATTTAATGTTCTATAAAACTTTAAAATTTTTGGGTGTAACTGTTAAGGTTTGTTGAATTTTTATAATTTTTGTACAAAGTTTTAAATTTGGATTAATGTGGTTCTGGTTATTTAATGTGCTAGACTTTTATAAAAAAACGATAAACAGTAAATACATAATCTAGATAAAGCACTCACACCATTTAATATACAACACAATTTTATTAAAAGCAGATGAGTTCTACTATTTATTTTTCTTACCAAACACTTTATTATGAATCGCAAATTTTTTGACAGTCCTTTCAACACAACCTACATTACACTCATTCAAAAAATTTACTTAGAACTTGGATTTCCAAACGTAAAAAATGTAATAAAAATGCATTTATAGCTTTAATTTGTTATTTTTTTTGCTTGATTCATGATTTTTACAAATGTCTTACCCACACATTTGTTAGTTTTATAAAGAAAATATCGATATTTTTTATCGATTTTGTTATCGAAATTTGTATCGATACTGTTGATGATGATTGATTTTGTTATCGATATTTTCCCAACATCGATATAATAAACGCTATTTTTATCGATATTTTAATCGATTTTTTTATAGTTGCTGTAATCGATTTTGTTATTGGTATTTTATTGATTTTGTCATCGATTTTGCTATCGACATTATTAACGATTTTGTTATCGATAATTTTATCGATTTTGTTATCGATTTTAATAGCGATATTACTATCGCTTTTCATATCGATATTTTTTTCTTAGTGTGTGCTTTCGTATTTGACTTGGATGTGCTCATAACTATACCACGTATTCTACGTTTAAATTTAGCGGCAGTGTCTCCGATATAACCTACAGACCAAGACGAAGGCGCTGGACTGTTCCTTTTTTTTGTGTTTCTATAATCAAATGGCCGCTGTGGTGTAGTGGTAAGCAGTGCGCGCTTCCACTGCGCAGCACCTAGGTTCAAGCCCTGGTCAAAGCAACATCGCAAAAAAAATTAGAAAAAACGTTTTTTCTTAACAGCGGTCGTCCCTCGGCAGGCAATGGCAAACCTCCGAGTGTATTTCTGCCATGAAAAACAGCTTCTCATAAAAATACAATCGCCGTTCGGAGTCGGCGTAAAACTGTAGGTCCCTCCGCTTTGTGTGACAACATTAAGGCGCACGCCACAAATCGGAGGAGAAGCTCGGCCAAACACTAACATATATGTAAGCGCCAATCTGTTTTTGTTATAATCAAATTTAATAGTATCTTATTAGCAATTAACACGGACACTTTTTCGAACTTCGGGCTCACCCCTAACAATATAACTTTCCCGAATGAGTAATACCTCGTCGATAGTCTTCTAAGTCTAAATGTTAAGCAAATTAATAAGTATGTTAATATGTTAGATAGAATTATAGATCTAATCTTTGTGAGTGACAATATGTATAAATTGCAGTATTGAGGAATGTTATTGTCCTATGTCTCGGTCTGGCATACATCATCTGCCACTAATTCTGAAATTTGAATTTTATAAATTTTTAAAATCTGCTCCTGTTAAGTAAGTTATCTTTAATTACAAGTCTTGTGATTTCGGTAAGCAAGTTTTCCTTGCTCAATTGGGATGAATTACTTTCAGCGCAGGATGTTTCTAACTGCTATCATTCTTTTAAAACGGTGTTAGTGATTTATGTAGGAAATATGTGCTATTTTGAAAAATAATCCACATAAGCTACCATGGTATAATCATAGCAGGCGCCCCTAGCAACACGCAACATATAGTTGCATGCCCGCCCACTGCCGGGTTTGGCTGTTTACGCATTGCATGTGTTACTCCTCCATTTTGTATACTTTTAGGCCCTACTGCTTTTCATTTAGAGAATTAGCGACGACAATTTAGCGTAGCGATTGTCAGAATTCCACTGCTGGTCATAAGTATGTCGCTAAACAAAAAAAAAAACATAATAGGTTCTTTCCCGTACGCAACGCGGGATCCCGCGGGTGCCCAAAACAGCCCAGAAATCATTCGCGTACTCAACAAAATGGGTAATAGAGAGCGAAAATTAGAACGTATTGGATCGTATGTGTCTTCTTCTTCCTACCCGAAACAGCCCGGACTTTTTCTCCTGGTAAAAATGGATAAAGTGTCAAAGTGCATATCAGCTGTTTTGTGTTTACATGTTGCCTGCATTTACTTGGTGCTTTTAAGGAATAGTGAATGGCCTGTTGATGTATTTTCAATTTGTGTATACTTAAAATCAAATTTGTGAAATAAAAATTTAATTTGCGAATTTTTGCATTGGAGTAACAAAAGCAAAAACAACATGATTCAGCTGTTTCTCAAATTCCGGGCATGAAATGTGTTTTTTTTGCGTTCCTGTACTTCTGGACTATGTTCCACTTTTGAGAGCAAACTTTTCGCTTATTCTCTAATTACCGGATCCGGGCCCGATTGTTAAGGAAAGAACCTAATATAACAATATTGTGAAATTTACAAAGGGCAGCAGCCTACCGGATATCCGAGTCCGACTCTTATTTTTTACATGGTATCCGGAATCCGGTTATCCGGCAAAATCTCTATCCGGCACATCCCTAGTGGTAGCTATTTTTAACTATTTCCTTTGGCAGTAACTAGCTACTTTTGAAGGATGATGGCTGCAAAATAGTGAGAACTGGTTTCCTATGCAGTAGATGTCAACTAACTTGTAGATAACTACTTTTGGACATAAAATATCAATAAGAAAAAAAAAATTTTTTTTGTTTTTTTTTTACTTATTCTGTTGTAGGTGGCCCCATATTCGAACACCGTCAGACATAACTTCAAAATGATAATATGTATAAAACTTTGATCTTCCTTTTATTTCCTCTGAATTCGAAAAAGAATTTGTGAAGTGCGCAAAAAAATGTATTCAAAGTAATTTTTGTCTGAGGATTTTTAAATAGAAACTAGTAAAGAAAACAAACTCCCGATAAGTCTGCATGACTCCTGCACGAATTTACAGCTAACTTAAAGATAGTTTTGTCATAGCTAATTAAATGTTAGTTATTTATCGAACTCCCGCAAAAAAGCTAACTAGGAGTTAGTAAATTTAATCAATTGATACATTTTTTCTGCAGGGTATATATAAGTATGTACATTCGGGTGATCCAAAAAAAGTAAAGTCGGAAATTTAATGCTCTCACCCCTAGGATTGTTCTATACCGAAAAAAAGTATACCCCTATTTTTTTATTTTAAAATCAAAATATATTTAGAGGTCGCTCAAAGCGCTCAAAGTTTCCTATGTATTTTGTATGGGGAAAAAAGACTTTTCGTAGATATGGCATAGAATCCATGGAAATCAAAATTTTTCAATCTGAAAGCTCTGCTTCTCTTCAGAAGACTTCAGAGAATAATGCCCAATTGTTTATTTAAACATTTTTTAATTTTAACTATTTTTTAAGGGTCTCCGAAATATCCCAAAAAAAATCAAATATACAAACAGAAATATACAAAAGAAAAAAAGAAAAAAATAGTTTAAATTAAAAACCGTTTAAATAAACAATTGGGCATTATTCTCTGAAGTCCTTTGAAGAGAAGCAGAGTTTTCAGATTGAAAAATTTTGATTTTCATGGATTCTATGCCATTTCTACGAAAAGTATTTTTTTCCCCATACAAAATACATGGGAAACTTTGAGCGCTTTGAGCGACCTCTAAATATATTTTGATTTTAAAATATAAAAACAGGGGTATACTTTTTTCGGTATAGAACAATCCTAGGGGATGAGAGCATTAAAATTCCGATTTTACTTTTCTCCCATACATTTTTGGACCACCCTAATGTACATACAATTTGTGGCATGCAAACATGTCCATTTACATATATATGTATATATGTACATATGTACATATGTACTCGCATAACAACTTAATAGCTTTGGTTACGGCCGCATCAATTTTTAATTGGGCAAAGTTGTTTTCCGATTAAACGATGCCGTAAGCTACATATGTATGTACGTGCATAAGTACGGCGCACAGTGCACCGAACTCATACAAGTAAGGGACAAAAATAGGATTGAAATGTTGGATACGTTGAAACTTTACTACTCAAAGAATCGTATCGAGGTTATTTCATAAACGCAATCGGTTTTTCGTACCGGCTATCAATTTTGAAAAAAGCTCTTTTTTCCTTCTTTGCTATGGAGATAAAAAGGAAATAATTATGACATGTACAATTATACAGAAACATATTGATAAAGCCGTCTGTAGAAAAAAACGCCACTTCCCTAAAATTAAAAAACTTAAAGGAAAATATGAATGGACAATACTGTATTATATAATACTTTTATCGGAACCCCTTAATGTTTTGTTTCTTTGTTATAAGCTTCATCGAGATGAGACTATATCTGACCATAGGAAATGAGTCATTAAATCTTTATTGAGATGTATGGACTCGTCTAGTTTTTCTAGTGTGAGGAAAGGAAATTTTGTTTTATATTTCATATAACTTGTGTATACTTTAATTTAATGGTCAGCCCACTCCCAAATATTTTCAAATCAAAACCATATTAAACATCGTCTGACATTCATATTGTAATACATATTTAAATTACCTAATTCTCTTAATATAAGTTGCATCCTACTTTTGAAATAGGTGGCAGCTTTCAAATGAAACCAAAAAGTGTGTATGTATTCCAAGCCACTAGATTTCGACATGTTTGTCCACCTTCGGTGTACTGTGCGGAGCGATGGAGTTAAAAGGGCGATCTTACCAATGTAGAGGCAAATATTGTTTGCAACTGTTACGTAAGTATTTCCAACCATATGAATGCAACGACAGTTAATTGAATTTATTTTTTATAATTACTTCATTTAATCAAAAGTAAAAAAAATACCTGAGCGCTTTGGGCGGAGTAATCTATTAGGAAACCGAAAAATGATGGTTTGAGATTTGAAGCATTTATTGTACATAGCTTGCAGGTAACCTCCGAACTAGTGAACGAAATTTCTAGTTGAGTACTAATTCTTTATCGTCAAAAACTAACCAGTCTGATAGTAACTAGATCCTCACCAGACCAAAGGCAACGAAATGTGGTAGTTTACAAAACATACATACATAAATACATTTTACAACATTGTACAATTGTTGTTTGAAAGTACGCCAGCGTCATTATACATTTACTCCATCCCTAAAAACATTTAGTAAGTTCCAATATGAGTCCGGTTTACAGGATCTGTCAGAACTTACAGGAAATCGTTCCTAAGGATGAACCGATACCATGCACTTGGAAGTAGTATCGAAAGAAAGTATCGATACCTGAAAAATATTGGACCTAAAGTATCGATACCTACTCATATCGATACTTTTGGCGAAGCAAATTCCTTAAAAATTACCTTTTTAAGTCATAAGTTAACTTTTACCTACGAATAATAAAAGATAATAATTTAGCAAGTGAAAATACATAAATATAACATTACATGGCAAAACTATGCGTTTAATGATGAATGGTATTTAATACAGATAATTCATTGGATTACAGAAAAGTCACGTTAAAAAAAATTATACATAAAATATTTCAGAGAAAAGTCTTCTCTTGTTGTACTTCCCAATTTTTTCAAATATTTTGTCAACAACTGATTTCTTGTTGCGGTTTTAGTTGCCCCCATGATACAATAATTTTTAGAAGGTAGTTTCACTTCACTTTTTTTTAATCTGATGTTGGAGAAGGTAATAAGAGCTGCAGAACTGAACCGCTCATCAACAATTTACTACAAGAGCGTGCAATTTTTGGCTTATGCCGATGAAATCGACATCATCGATAACAAAAACCGCGAAGTCTGTTCTGCCTTTTCCAAGTTGGATAAGGAAGCAAAGCGAATGGGTCTGGTGGTAAACGAGGACAAGACGAAGTATCTCCTGTCATCAAACAAACAGTCAGCACATTCGCGCCTTGGCACCCACGTCACTGTTGACAGTTACAATTTGGAAAAAGTAGAGAATTTCGTTTACTTGGGAACCAGCATTAACCGATAATAATGTCAGCATGGAAATCCAACGCAGAATCACTCTAACCAACAAGTGCTACTTTGGACTGAGTAGGCAATTCAGAAGTAAAGTCCTCTCTCGACGTACGAAAACCCGTGCCCGTGCTGGTATACGGCGCAGAAGCATGGACAATGACAACATCTGATGAGGCGGCTCTTGGAGTATTCGAGAGAAAGATTCTGCGGAATATTTACGGGCCGTTGCGCGTTTGCGACCGCGAGTACCGCAGACGATGGAACAATGAGCGGCTCTGCTGGCTTGGCCATGCCGTTCGAATGGTCATCGACGCTGCGACTCTGAAAGTAGTCAACTCCGAACCCGCTGGTGGTAGCAGAGGAAGAGGGAGCCCCCCGCTGCGATGGAAAGATCAGGTGGAGAAGGACTTGGCTTCACTTGGCGTTTCCAATTGACGTCAGTTGGCACAGAAGAGAAACGACTGACGTGCTTTGCTGAACTCGGCCAAAATCGCTTAGGCGGTTACAGCGCCAAATAAAAAAAAGAAGAAGTTTCACTTCTTCTTAAACGCCATGTTAGCTATCTGACAGAAAACGTGTTTCGTATTTTTTGTTGTACCAACTCTTAAAAAAAACGTCCAGCTTTTGACGTTGGAAATATAAAACAAAGGAAAGCCAAACATATGAGTAGAGAAATTTTCTAATATTTTTTAATAATTTTCTTCATTAAAAATTAACTGTAGCTTCCGTGGATATTGCAACACACGGAATAGATGTAAGGATACAGCTATAAGAGCCGCCGCACTCCGCCGTGGTGTGCAATGGATCTAAAATATCTGATTAGGCAAAAATGTATGTATTAAATACGTATACTGTTACGCAAAATTGAGCGTACTTCTCTTTTTTTGTTAATATTCGCAGTGTTTTAGATGCTAAAATCGTTTTGTTAATTTTGTATTAAAATATATATTTTAGCAAACCCCATTTAAATCCAAGAATGAAACAGTGTACGAAAATTAAGAAAAATCTGCACGTTTTCAGCAAAATCGGGAACTTTTTAATACGAATTTCTAAAAAGAATTCAGGTATGCAGTTTCATAGCCCATTAAATTTTAGTATAATAATGTGCGAATTTCAAATGTCTAAAAATTCGCGTTAGTTTTTGAAATTTTTTTGACTGTCCTTCGCATTTTTTTTTCATATAAAAAAAATCTGAAAATTTTTTATATAGAAAAAATTCGTAGGACAGTCAGCGAAAAAAGTTATTAAAATAAATGTTAAGCAACCTTTCAACACGTGCTAATATGTGGTGAAGTCTGTTTAGCCCATTTACATATCTAGCAATGTTGCTATAGGCAACATTTAGCTTCTTTTTAAACACATGGTCACAATTTCCATAAATCTCAAAGCCATAAAGCAGCGTAGGTATTAAGTACGCTTTGGCTAAAAGTAGTTTTATGTTTGAAAGTATGTTCACATATAAATATTATCTCAATCAAAGCACGTTTTTTAATCGCTCCGTTTACACATGGCAAATCTCAGATTATTAGACGTCAAATTTGTTGTGCTTGTTATTCTCACATCTCAAGGAAAAGTTATGTTTCTTCTCTGAGCCACCGTGATCACCTTTTATTAAAAATACCTTTACAAACTTCTTTTCCTTACTAGCCTCCATTTTTGTTTACTTTTACATTTGGCATTTCTCCTCTTCTTCGCAAAAACAATCGATAAAACTAGGTTGGACACCGAAAAGTTATCGGCTAAATCTGAGATTATTTTATAATTACAGATTAACCAGGGACGAATTTTGTATGCCTAATCTCTTTTTCTAATTACAGATTAGGGAGTTAAGCTCGAAAATGAGGATAATCTACTTATATGTAAACCTAGTATAACCCTAGAATGGTAAACATGGGCTGTGAGGCGCAACAATTTTTTGTTTTTGCGATATTTCCAGATCGTTCTCTCATATCAAAGCGTGGGTTCGTGCCAACTCAGTTAAGTGTTGTATAAGCTTCTGTGCAGTACGTGTTTTATTTAGCGCCATTGTGTTGCCAAAAAATTAATATGTGTGTCACCTATGAGGCAATGTTTACCAATAAAGGTATTTTTATTATATAGGTAATTTTTTCATAGCAACATTTTTTCTAAGTCATAAGCGGGATATTCTTTTTAACCGACTTAAAAAAAAGGAAGAGGCTATCAGTTCGTCGGAATATGTTTTTTTTATGTATGTTACCGCATAAATTTGGACCACGTACCGATTTCGATAATTCTTTTTTCACCAGAAAGGTGGTACCGTACTAATTTTGTTTAGATCCGATAATTGAATCGTAAAGGAGTTAACGTTAATCTTAAATTTTTATATGAGTATTGAAGTCGGTTTTGTTTTTTGCTTAAAAATTACTTATTAACATTTGGAAAAATCTTAAATCGAGCAAAAAATAGCAAATTAAAGCTTTAAATGCATTTTTATTAAATTTTTTTACGTTTGGAAATCTAAGTTCTAAGTAAATTTTTTGAATGAGTGTAATGTAGGTTGTGTTGAAAGGACTGTCAAAAGATTTGCGATTCATAATTAAAGTGTCATCTGCTTTTAATAAAATTGTGTTATATATTAAATGGTGTGAGTGCTTTATCTATATTATGAGTTATTATTAAGCAGTATTGGTTTTGTCCCACCCGTGACAAAAAAAGCTAAAAGTTATTATATTTAATTACAGAAGTTGAAGTTGTGTTTTGTGTTTATTACATAATGTTATCATTTCATTGCAAATGTTCCCACATGTTTCAATATAGTTAGATAAGAGTAATTTTACAGTGAAACATGGCCCACCCGTGACAGCTAGGACAGTTGTCAGAGCTGGGTTTACAGGGCAGATAGATTAATTTGCTTGTTGAGGTTGATGCAGGGGAGGAGGGGGTAAGCGCGGACTCGCCCATTACTTATATACCCTGATCTGATTAGGTTAAGTGACATTTTGACCAGTTTTGGTTTTTTCTTTTGTTTATTTACTGTTTATCGTTTTTTTTTTTTATAAAAGTCTAGCACATTAAATAACCAGAACCGCATAAATCCACATTTAAAACTTTGCACAAAAATTATAAAAATTCAACAATCCTTAACAGTTACACCCAAAAATTTTAAACTTTTGTTCAGAATTTTTAGAAAAATTCTAGGTATGCAGTTTTATAGACCATTAAATTTAAGTACGTAAAAGTGAGCTTTTCAAGACGCTAGGAAATCGCGTTGCCTTTTAATAATTTTTTTGGCTGAAGGTGCTAGGCATTTTCTATTACTTATATAAAAGGCACTTGTCCTAAGATAAACGTGAGTGCATTTTAATAACTAATCTTTAATATGGACCACACGCATGTGTCCCACCCGTGAGAGAGGAATTTCTGATTTTTTTTTAAATAAATCAATAATTTTTGTTGTAGTTTTTGCTTTGTTTATATTCGTGCTTCTTTGTTTTATTATAAGACATCAAGTTCACACAGAAAAGTGAAATAAATTCGCAGAGTTTCCGTAAAATATATCTGCTCCAAAAAGCAGGTTATTTTATTTGCCCCACCCGTGGCAGAAGAAATAACTCAGGTTTTTTCAATATGAAAGTAAGCTGGAATTTTTTTCGTATTTTGTAATGACTCATATAATAGTCAATTAGGTATAGCTTTACCAAAATGTAAAATTGTTGAGTACTTTATACTTAAATTTGAACAAGAAAGAACATTTTTTTTGTTCAAATGTCACATCCGTGACGGTGGAATTACTCAACAAAACCGATAAAATATCGATTATTATATCGATAGGTCCCGAGAATTGAGAAAATCTCTAAAATCCCGAAATTGTCCTCTGATTGAGTCTCTGTCTATATCCTGTTCTCTATAATTACCCTCACTTTAATCTTTCTTCCTCTATCTTCATCTTTACTTTTATCGGTATCCTCATCCTCATATTTTTCTTTACATTTATCTTTGTTTTTACTTTTATCATATTCTTCATCTACATATTCCCCTTCACCTTTTCCTTTTATAAATATTGCACCATCTGTTACTCAAAAGCCGAAATACCTACACACTTATACTTTTTGTCTCCTTCTCTCACTTCCAGCTCATGCACGGGTTTGCGAAATGATGACGAAGTGATTTTGTATAGAAAATTATTTATGCGAATCAATTAAACATACTTAGAAGATATCAACCAATACTTCCCATATACCAAATGAAAAAAAAAATCTTGAGTTTTTGATTAAAGAAAACAAAAACAAAATCATTCGAGCGGTTTTCGAGCATTTTAGAAATAAAAAAAATTTGCTAATTTTTTCAACAATTTTTTGCATTAAAGTGCTCAATATTTGTTGAACTTATATAAAATTTGTACACGATAATATTTCTATTGCTCCAAAGAACCTATATCCCGAAAATGAAAGTTTAACCTGCAAATCGTAAGTTGCTAGAGCACTTTAAAAGCTCAAAATTTACCCCAAAATAAGCCAATATTTACCGTTGTTTCTACGACAGAAACCGAATAGGTTACTTACAAAAATTAATCTTTCAATAGGTTTGGAATTATATCTTTGAAACGTCACACTTTTCTTTCACAGGAGAATTACCAGCGGTTTCTTATGTTTTTGGGGTTACTGATTACGAATCTTGAGCCTAATTTGAAAGATTCAAAATGGCGGAGCAAATGTGGGGGCCAAAAAATTTAAAATAAATCTAAGACTTCACAATCGGGATATCTTAAGGTCGCTGATTATGAGGGTGAAATCAGATTTTAAAAATTAAAAATATCGGATCCATATTGGATCTACCATTTGTCACGGGAAAGTTAAAGTTAATCAGTTTAGCTTTAAATATATTCCCGGCAGTTTTTGAGTTTCAATATTCAATTACAGATAGTTTGCACTATGCGACATTCCCAAATACCTGGGAAGTGGTGTTATATTTATCGAATTGAAATATGAAATTACCCAAACACCCCCAAAATCTCGCCTCACTGTAAAAAACTGGCTTTCGTACCCTTATACACTTAGAAGCCTGTAATTTAGTTGGCTCTCACTCGATATTCAGTTTATCACTGGTTTGAGAAAGAAAAAACTTGGATCTTTAGAATGGTTGATATGTCAATTTATAAAATTGAGGAGATCTGTATGTATTTGCCGGCCATGATTCAATAATAAAAGGTTTGCTCAGAAAACAGTTTTCTCGCTCCCTCTTGACAAAATCGGCTCCCTTAGCAAGACTGTGTGTGGGTTCGTGTGTGTGTGCAAAGCTTTTGTAAGGGAGTTAACGGAGTGTCAAAACTCTAATGTCAATATTGAGCAAACCTTTAATTTTTGAATCACGTTTGCCGGCGACGTGCAATAATGTCAATGGAGTTAATGTCACTGGCATTAATACACAATTAAAAATTGAATATATGTCAGTGACATTATTACACAGGCCAAAAGTGAAATAATGTCAGAAGAATTGTGGAAATAATGTCATTGACATTAATACACAATTCAAAAGTGAACTAATGTCAGAAAAGTTAAAAATCATTAAAGCTTTACGGTGACATGTAATAAGGCCCATCGGAAATAACATCCATGAACACTATTCTTATCGTCCATACACATTAGCATTACCTTTTCGAATGCGCAGTAAAATCCATGGACATTATTGCTCTATCAAAAAAATGTTTGACAAATACACTTAATAATAATAATAGATTGGCGCTTACACATATGTTAGTGTTTGGCCGAGCTTCTCCTCCGATTTGTGGCGTGCGCCTTGCTGTTTTCACACAAAGCGGAGGGACCTACAGTTTTACGCCGACTCCGAACGGCGATGGTGTTTTTATGAGAAGCTGTCTTTCATGGCAGAAATACACTCGGAGGTTTGCCATTGCCTGCCGAGGGACGACCGCTGTTAAGAAAAAACCTTTTTTCTATATTTTTTGCGATGTTGCTTTGACCAGGGCTTGAACCCAGGCGTTGCGGAGTGGAAGCGCGCACTGCTTACCACTACACCACAGCGGCCGACAAATACACTTAGGGTCTCTTTTTATGCGGATTTGAATTTATGCGGTTTTTCAAACCATTATTTCGCAGTAGCGATTTTGCTTTTTTGAGAATTTTTATTACTTTTTTCAGGGTGTAAAAGACAATGCTTCTGATAAATAATTTGTCTTTGTATTCTTACATAATAATAGATTGGCGCTTACACATATGTTAGTGTTTGGCCGAGCTTCTCCTCCAATTTGTGGTGTGTTGTCACACAAAGGGAAGGGACCTACAGTTTTACGCCGACTACGAGCAGCGATTGTATTTTTACGAGAAGCTGTTTTTCATGACAGAAATACACTCGAAGGTTTGCCATTGCCTGCCGAGGGTCGACCGCTGTTAAGAAAAAACCTCTTTTTCTAAATTTTTTTTATGTATTCTTACATAATTCATGTATTTTTATTTATTTTTTGGTTAAAATACAGATACAATTTTATTTATTTCATTAATGTTCGGTTTTACATGGAATAATAAGTGTTGAAGTGAAGAAATAAATAGTTTTTTTTCGCTCAATGATGCCTCACTGGATTTTTTATGCGGTTTTTTAGAATTTTTTACATGGAGTATCTGAATTTATGCGGGTTTTGAAAATGCTGGAACGCATCTCCTGTTTTTGTATGAAAGTAAAGAACTTTTTTATGCGGATTTTTTTTATGCGGCTTTCTGAGGAACGCATGTACCGCATAAAAAGGGACTTAAGTGTACACTTCTAACAGGCTAAACTAATGTTCACGCACGCCGCCAATTTACTGTCAAAAATTTCCCATGCACATACAACCATAGTTGCCAACTATGTGCTTTAAGAACTAGATTTAGTGCTTTTTGAAAATTAAAACTCAAAAAAAAATTATTTAGTGCCTAGTACCTTTTTTAGTGTTTTTTTCTGAACTAAAATTACTACGAGATACATAGTTGAAACCTGAAATAATTTGAAATATTTAAGGCTGTGGCAGCACTGAATTTACAAGAATCTACAAATTTAAATGGACTAAAATACAACCATGATTGATAAAAAGCTGAAGTTGCAAACCCACCTTGTTAAATTGTAGTACGCAAGTAAGTTAAGTATTTCTTTTCTAATTATTTGTACAAATTTTGCTTTTTTTACCACCTGAGTAAAACACATCGTTTCTTGGTGCTGAATCCAAATCTGGCCTCACAATTGCTCTAGCACTAGAATTTTGAGATATCCTAAACTCAAAGTGCCAAAAACACGGTTTTTAGCGATATTTGAGGTTATATAATGAAAACATCAAATTATTTGCTCATTTCTAAGGGCATCATTTTCGTTTGATGCGATTCGATTTTTCTTTCTCGAGATATACCACTTTTAATGTGCAGTACTTTGGTATTATGTTATGAAAAAAGCATTCCTTTATTCAAAAAAATTGGGTGCTTTTGGTGTGGTAAAACGCTTTTTTCCCAAGTTTTTGGTACTTTTTGAAAATCAAAAGATGGCAACACTGCATACAACTTGTATGGGACAAGGTTCATAGAATGCAAGGTTACGACTTCAGCCATAGCCGCCATCTTGATGACGTAGATGGCTCAATTTTTGGAGTTGCCAGATTCCTAAAAAATTATCTTATAAAAATACACTATTTTAGTCAAAAATACATCAAACTTTATTTCAAATATGTGTAACCCTGATATTTACCGTTTGACAATTTGCGTTGAAGTTTGTGCTTTTTTCTGCGTCTTTGAGTTTATTTAAATTATTAAAAATTTAAGTGCGCTGTTTTTGATTGCAAAAATTACACTGAAACAGGTAACTTAGGTTTTACCGTATGTCTTAGATGAATTGCAAATTCGGTAGCGAAATTTTGCCAATGTTATGAACGCTTTTTATTTAAAAATGCGCGAGTGCGTTCTGCTCACTTTCAATAATAAAATCACCAGCAAATTTAAATTTGCATTCGATTTACATTTCAGTTGTCACTATTATCAGTGGCGGACCCAGGTAGCGGAAATTGGGGAAAACCCACCGTCCGAAGTTCCGAAGTTATGGCTGATAAAAAATTCTAAGCCTATGTTAATTGCTACGGCCCCTTTTACAAACTCATTTATATATATGTACCTTGCTATAAGCACCTACCATAGATATGTCTGCATACCAAATTTCCAGTTCATGTGACTTATAGTTCCGAAGTAATGACTGACTAAAAATTCCATTCCTATGTTTATGCCACACCCCCTTTTAAAAACTCACTTATAAATACCTTAAGATAAGCATATACCATAGATATGTTTGTATACCAAATTTCAATTTTATGTGACTTACGGTTCCGAAGTTAGAGGTGATTAAATAATTAACGCCTATGGGAGGTGCCACGCGCCCTTCTCCATTACCGCCCATATTTTCCCATGAGTATGGAATTAATTTTATTTATCTCGACAGCAAGTTCCAATGCTCAACCACAAATATTTCAAGAGATATACAAGATGAAAATTTTAGTTAGTATAGGAGGTGACGCCCCCTTTTCCAGTGCTGCCCATTTTTCTCTATGCCTATAACCTTCCCGGGGTAAAAGCAAATAAGTGTGCAAAGTTTCGTGCGATTCCGTGCCGCGGTTCAGAAGTTATAAGGTAATAAACAAGCAGACATTCACATTTATATATATGGGGCATTTCACCTCAAGTGACCCAACTTTTGAAATCTATGTCTTCCGATCGGGATGAAATTTGCACCAAGGTTAGTCCTAAAAAATAGTAGTTATGACACAAAATTTCAATGGGATCGGTCAAACACACTCCGAGTTGGAGGGTCTAGAATTTTGACATTTTGGTCAAACGGCCATTTTTTCGGATCCATATAACTAATTACCTATTGTATTTAGAAAATTTTTTCAGGAATGTTTTCGATAGATTTCTCTTCAGTCTTTACAAATTTTATTTTTTTTAATTAAAATAATTTTTTTAATTTTTTTTTTTTAATAAAAAAATAATTTTTATGTTTT
>NW_016157443.1:220214-225867 GCF_001687245.7 Rhagoletis zephyria
ATATATTAAAAATTAAAAAAACCGCTGTTTCGAGTTACTAAACGCTAATTTTGATTGATACACAAGTTGCATCCCACTAAGCGACCACAAAGCTCTTAAAGAAAAATACCTAAGCTTTCTTTTGAGCAAAAAAAAATACCCCTTTTTGAAAATAAACATAAAAATTATTTTTTATTTAAAAAAAAAATTTAAAAAAAATTATTTTAATTAAAAAAAATAAAATTTGTAAAGACTGAAGAGAAATCTATCGAAAACATTCCTGAAAAAATTTTCTAAATACAATAGGTAATTAGTTATATGGATCCGAAAAAATGGCCGTTTGACCAAAATGTCAAAATTCTAGACCCTCCAACTCGGAGTGTGTTTGACCGATCCCATTGAAATTTTGTGTCATAACTACTATTTTTTAGGACTAACCTTGGTGCAAATTTCATCCCGATCGGAAGACATAGGTTTCAAAAGTTGGGTCACTTGAGGTGAAATGCCCCATATAGATTAAATTTCTTGAGATTTCTTATTTTTAGGATAATTTCCAAAATTTCAAAAACTATCGAAATCCGGGAGATTCTAGAAATTTTGGTAAAATGAGAATATTTTGAAGTTTACGAAATTATTGAGATTTTAGAAATTTTTATATTTTCCAAAATTTTGAGAATTTTATGTAAAAATGTGAAACATCACAAATTGTCGAAAAATTCTTATGTTCGTGTACTCGTGCTTAAAAAATAGAAAATTCTTAGAATTCTAAAAGATATTAACATTTTGGAAAAATTCCAGAACTCTTCCACTTTTCTGACCTTTTCCAAAATTTTGTATTGATATAACAAAGTTTGGGAATTTTAAATTTTTTGAAAATTTTGAAAACATCAACATCCAAAAATTTTTTGAATCTTCAAGAATTACGAAAATTTTAGAAATTTTTAAAATCGATGAAATAGAAAATGTTTTCAACATTCGAAAACTTTTAATTTCGTTTGATCAATTTGGCATATTCGACCCTTTTACTTAAAAAAAATTTGTTAGAATTCCTACAATTCTCAAAATTTTTGAAAAATAAAAAATTTCTATAAATCTAGTATTCATCATTATATTGAATTAATTGAATTATTGGGATTTTCGTCTGATCAATTTGGCATATTCGACCCTTTTACTTAGAAAAAATTTGTTAGAATTCCTACAATTCTCAAAATTTTTGAAAAATTAAAAATTTCTATAAATCTAGTATTCATCATTATATTGAATTAATTGAATTATTGGGATTTTCTCAAGGTTCATAGAATACAAGGTTACGACATCAGTCACGGCCGCCATCTTGATGATGTAGATGGCTCGATTTTTGGAGTTGCCAGATTCCTAAAAACAATATCTTCCAATACTACACTATTTTAGTCAAAAATACATCACGTTTTATTTCAAATATGTTTAACCCTGTTATTTACCGTTTGACATTTTGCGTTGAAGTTTGTGCATTTTTCTGCATCTTTGAGTTTATTTAAATTATTAAAAAATTTAAGTGCTCTGTTTTTGATTGCAAAAATCACGAAGAAAAAGGTAATTTTAGGTTTTACCGTATGTCTAAAGATGAATTGCAATTTCGGTAGCGAAAGTTTGCCAATGTTATAAACGCTTTTTATTTAAAAATGCGCGAGTGCGTTCTGCTCACTTACAAGAATAAAATCACCAGCAAATTTCAATAAGCATTCGATTTACATTTCATTTGTCACTATTGTACGAATATTATTATATTAATCCAGTTTCACGTGAAGTTATAACATTTTATGTTGTTATAATAAGTTTTGCCGAGATTTTATATCAAAAGTGCCCATTTGATTAGGATTCCTAAAATATGCTAAACGGCAATGATATTTTCTGCGTTTTGTGTACTCTCCCTCCTCGTAAAATATTTCAGCCAATCATAACTCACTTCGCAACTACGTAATTGGAGGAAACAAATTTTTGACAGCAATATGTCGTAACCTTCTATTCTATGAACCTTGGATTTACTAAAAATTCTTAAATTCACAAAGTTTTAGGTTTTAGGTTTAGAAAATTTTGGAATTCCAGGCAAGTTATTAAAAAGGGAAACTTCAAGAAATTAAAAACTATCAAACTCTAAAAATTTTAAATTGCGGTGATTTTTAAATTATATACACGTTATATGTTGAAAATACTATATATATAAATATTTCCTAATAAACAATCGTGGTACAAAGCTGAATAAAAATATTAAAAATAAAATGTTAACAAGCCACAATAACATTGACAAGTACATAGTTTAGGAAGAGCCTGCCTGAAACTATACAAAAAAGCAAATAAGCAAATGGATGTATAGAGTTGACAACAACAACCACGCTGTCGAGTTTAAATAGCGGCAAATCAGCTGCACTTGATAGTAGTTGGTTGAATAAGGAAAATGAATTAGCAACAAGAGTTTACGGGATGTACATAGCTCAGTGGTTAACGCTTCTGACTTTGAACATCGAATACCCAGGTTCGATCCCTGCTGAAGTCTAGAAAAAAGAAGTCTGATGAGGAGATGTGGTGATCCCTAGGGACACGAATTTCGATACGATACGATACCATATCGATACTTTTGGCATTCGATACCGATATTTACTACTCGATAGTTTTAAAACGATATTTTTTGGAATCGAGTACCAGAACCCTAGTATCGTATCGAATGTAATAAACTCACTGTTCAAACACGGAAAGTCGAGTTTCTTATTATCGGCGATTTCTCTTTTGGTGTTATCCTTTGCATTCAGACACAGAAACTCTTTTGTACGCAATTGTTGTTGTCAGCTATGAATCGCCAACTTGAATTACTCAGACGAACGATAGCACAAAGCGTGTTTCCCGAGTACGGGCGACTCGGTACCCGTCCCCTTTCCTCGTCGCTCTCTCCCCTACAAGCTTCGAGTTTCCGCAACAAAAGTTTTCGTGTCTGAACATCGACAAAGCAATTTCTTCGCATTCTCTTTTGTGTTTTCTATTTGCTTCCACACACGTCAACTTTAATTGAATTCAAGTCCTTGGTTCTATAAATGGGAAGCAACGAAAAGATCAAAAGAGACAAGAAAACTTGAAACGAATTGACGGTACGGAGGTATCTGTACTCTTCCCCTCTCTTCTCACCTCTTTCTCCAACGAACGAGTAGACTTGAAAGCAAGACTTGACGTGTCTGAAAGGGCACATAGTCTTTTACTTTCCTACTAACTTTTTGCAGCCCTGTAATGTTGTACTGAACATTGAATTGTTTTACCTTTTGCAACCCTGTAATGACAACTGAGAATTGTATTTTTTGTAATAAGCTCTCTTGAATTCTGAATTTTTAAAGAAAATACACGCGGGTTTTTCACTTAACCTTAATTTTATAACAAGGTTCGTATTACTATTAATGTCTTCGCAACACTCACATTACAAGGATAATGTTATTAACAATTAATAATAAATTGGGCTTTTAAGAGCAGAAATGTGTAATATAGTTAGGATTGCATGAGGTGGAATTTGAACCCGCGACTTCGGTGTTGTAAGACAACACCTCAATCTCTACGTGTTGTTACACAATATGTTAGTGTTTCACCGAGATTGCGAAAATTTTAGAATGGTAACCCCCAGGTACGGAATTAAGGAAAATAGGGGGGGAAGAGGGGGTTCTAAAGGGGGTATATGTAAAGTTTTAAAGCGCGGAACCTTATAGTTTTTAAGTAATTTGTTATTAAATTTTGTAATTTTCACCAACTTGTATGGGACTATTTCACAATATATAATGCACTTTCCACTAAATTTACACGTTATTTACACTCAGTATATGCGCAGTAAGAGTTTCAAAGAAATAAATACTTTAAGTATATTACAGCTTTTTTATCAAAAATTGATTGTTGTTTAATTTTATGAGAGTACATGCAGAATATGTGCAAATGGCAGCAGGACTGTGTTGCCATATCTAAAACCAAGAGTGGAAAGCAAGACCAAAAGAAAATACGATTAAAAGGAAAATACGATAAGGTTATTTTGTTCAGATTAAAATAAATAGTAGGGGGATCAGGGGCTGAACACCTTTCTGCGTAGGCGGCCTTCGGCCGCGCTTAGGGATTATAACCTCACAACGTAGAATTCTCCTTTCTGTGTTGCCATAGAAATTGGGCCGAACACCTTTTGCATAGAACACCTTTCTGCGTAGGCGGCTTTCGGCCGCGCTTAGGGATTATAACCCTTACTACGTAGAATTCTCCTTTCTGTGTGACCTAACTGGGGCTACCGCCCCAGTGATGTAACCTTGGGAAAGGATGAGGTAACTAGAATTCCCTTTCTGTGTGGTAAACCTGGGGCTGGCGCCCCAGTGATGTCTATTTTGGTTGGCCATAAAGGAAGCCAACTGCACCTTTCTGCGTAGGCGGCCTTCGGCCGCACTTACGGTTATAACCCTCACTACGTAGAATTCTCCTTTCTGTGTTGCCGGAAGAGGGGAATATGACCCCAAGCTCCCTACTATTTATTTTTATTTGAACAAAAGAACCTTATCATATTTTCCTTTTAATCGTATTTTGTTTGGTCTTGCTTTCCACTCTTGGTTTTGTAGATATGGCAACACAGTCCTGCTGCCATTTGCACATATTCTGCATGTACTCTCATAAAATTAAACAACAACCAATTTTTGATAAAAAAGCTGTAATATACTAAAATTATTTATTTGTTTGAACGTGCACACTCTAACTGCGCATATATTGAATGTAAATAACCTGTAAATTTAGTGGAAAGTGCATTATATATTGTAAAATAGTGCCATACAATTGGTTAAAATTACAAACTTTAATAACAAATTCCTTAAAAAGTATAAGGTTGCGCGCTTTGAAACTGTTAGACCCCCCTCTACCTCCCATATTCTCCTTAATGCTGTACTCCGGGGTTACCAATCTAAAGCCCACCCCCGAGATTCTCCTCCGATTTGTAAAGTGCGCCTTAAGTTCTGAACACATTAAAAACGACGAGCTATGGGCCACAGCTTCCACTTTGTTATCTTCATTGTCTAAACGCTTTGTCGATGGCGACATGATTTTTTTGAATGCGTCGGCGACATCATGAATTTGTAAGAGTTGACATAAAAGAAGAGGAAGAACCTAATCTGTCGCTGGAAAAATAGAAATAGATCTAATCTGGCCACAACCACAGTCGTCGCGTAGCCCTTTCGGCGCCAAAATAATTATCTACATAAGAGTACGTGTTAAAATAATTTGACAGCTATGGTCCATAGCTCGTCGTTTTCATTGTGTTCGGGCTATTAATGTTGTGGCACAAAAGAGGTCCCTACAGTTTTATGTCGACTTTGAACGGCAATTTTGTTTTAATTGGAAGCTGTTTTTCATTTTCAAGTTTTGAGCACTTCTAATCATTACACCACAGCGGCCTATATACGAGACCTATATTCATATAAATTTTTTGGATTTTGGTATCGATATTTGGAATATCGAGTCTTTTTATTCCGATATTAATGGGTACCCGATATTTTTAAAGCGATACTTTAAATGAGTACCATATCGATACTTTCTGTTCGATATCGTGTCCCTAGTGATCCCCGAAATAGTGCTATAACTTCTACCGCTTAGACTTTGTTGCTTTTTCAATTTTTCCTAATAAACAATCGTGGTACAA
>NW_016157443.1:226039-231987 GCF_001687245.7 Rhagoletis zephyria
CACATTTATTATAGTTAAATGCTAGTTTTTCCTCTTGAACGCTTGTATTGAATTCATAAGCATTTAATTTAAGTACCAAGGAAATATGATGCTTATCCGTAGGTGATAACGAATTGAGACATTCAGAAAGATCTAAATCAATATTGTCACTGATACAAATGAGATCTAGAATTCTATTGAGTTTGTTTAAAAAGCAATTAACCTGCACTAATTTAAGACTTAACAAGTTATCTACAACATAAGAATCGATCACTGAATTGGCATTCATAGGTATAAGACCAGATTTAGATAGCTTATCAGACCAGGTAATATTTGAAAGATTAAAATCGCCAAAAACGCATAAGTGGTCTCGTTCTAAATGACTATGAACTAAAGATGTAATATTGTCCGTATGAGCCTTATAAATATCGTAATTACTCCCAGGAGGGATGTATGACGCGAGTAAATATAAAGAGTCCGAACCTGTGTAACCATTAATACAAACACATATTTGATCTAAAATTGAATCATCATTACTTAGCGAAACCTGGAAGACATTAAGATACTGACGTACTGCAATGAGGACTCCTCCACCACGATTCAAGCCCGTTGTGATGACATCACGATCTTTGCGAAAAACGGTAAATAAGTTCGGATCGAAATATTCACAATCAAAGAAATTTGAATTCTGCCAGGTCTCAACAAAGATTATTATGTCGAATTCCGAGACTGCACTACGGGAACATATGACATCCGACTTGGTACGTACACCTCCCATATTTTGGAAGTAAATCTTGGGCGATGGCTCAAATTTACTAGAGTTGGCTAGGTTTCATTTTTTGGTTGTTCTTCCCGTTGAAAAAATTTAAAGGGACGTACTTCGACATTTGCTGGCCATATCATATAGCGAAGCGTTAAAACCCAATTTGAAATTCACCTTCCTAAAGGAAGAAATATCTGCACCCCTTTTGATGAGCTTGAAGCAGAAAATATTATCTTTATCAATGCCGGTATTTCTTGCAACGAAAGACAGTATATTTTCCACAAGTAACACTGGGCTTAAATGAAGACAAATGTAACCATCTTCTTGAAGCAAATACATCCAGATCTTTGCTACTATTCCGGCCGAACACAACGTTCCGCTCAGCCTTTTTCTTTTTGCGATTCTTATTTTGTACTGATTCCCATTGTGCTTCAGGGAGAGAACCAGCAGAAACTGTAGCAGAAGACATAGGTTTCGACGAAGAAGAAGAAGCATTAGGCATATGTTTGTGATTATCGCTCATAAATGGCATATCAATCGCAGAAGTCAAACTGCCGTATATGCCAGTGGCAGCGGCAGCCGCCTATGAATATGTATTAGCTGAGGCAGCAGCGGCGTAAGTAAGCAAGCCACTGGTCTGAGCAGTGATCGGACTTCTACCACATTGTGGTAGATCTGCCACTTTTTTGAGCTTCTACCACATCTATCACATACGTCTGAAATCTACCACATATTCGCGTTTTTGAGTAGTTTTATTTATATTGCCCGACATAATTTTCTTAATTTTAAGAGCGAAAATTGTCCAACACTACACTGACAACCGGCAGAATGGGAGGATAAAATGAACTGTAAAATAATAAATTTTCTAAATATTCAAATTTTCGACAGGAAACGTGGTTTTACTGTGTTAAATTGCAAAATATATGATTTATAAAAAGAAATAATAGCGAAAATGTTAAAAAAGCGGCGATTTTTGTGAAAGTATTCGAAAATTTCAGTGCATCTAAAGTTTCTAAAGCGTTGTTTCTAGAACGTGCCACATTTGTTCGCTCCATCGTGATCAGAAAATATCTTGAAATGGAAGGAACTGCTTTACACTGTCAAGGAAAAAAATTGCCAAAACTCAACGCAATTTTTAGCAACTTCAATCTTGGACTTTGTTACACTAAATTCTTTTTTTTTTAGATTCTAACTAAAATGTTTTCAAATAAGGTGAAAACCTGCAGAATTTTTTTAATTTTTGTACAAAGTGTGATCTAAAACCTGAGATCTGCCACAGTTTTTTGAAATCTACCACATTTTTTTTCTGATTCTACCACACAAAGTTTTTAAGTCCGATCACTGGGTCTGAGTTGTAGCTACGGACGTACAGTTGGAAGCCGGCAGAGTTGGATCTGCATAAACAAAAGAAGAATTGTTGTTGTCGGCACAAACATCGACACGATGACTATTAAGCAAGCTGGTGTTTACGGCAGCGGCAGCGCTATCAGAAGCAGTATATGAATTTGTAACAGCAGAAGCAGCAGCGTGAGTAAGAGAGACACTAGTCTCAGTTGTAGAGTTTGAAGCTGAAGAATTAGATGAAGTCGTGTTGTTATTGGCGAAAGCTTCGGAGCGAAGAGTTTTATTTTCAGCAGTGAGCACATTTATCGACGACACTAGCTCACCAATACAAAGATTACTCTGCAGTGAGTGCAGCTCAGCTTGAAGCGATTCAGTTTTCTTTACAAGACGCTGCTTATCATCAAGCAATTCGTTGACTATAGCAATAAGACGCGCATTTCCCTCTCTAAGAGCGACAATCTCAGCAAACAGTTGCTGTTGAGTTAATTGTTGTTTAGCATCATTTAAATGAACTATTTTACCGGAATCTTTGACAATTTGAAGAGACGGAGCAGGGTTATCAGTGATCGGACTTCTACCACATTGTGGTAGATCTGCCACTTTTTTGAGCATCTACCACATCTACCACACAAGGTCTGAAATCTACCACATATTCGCATTTTTTAGAAGTTTTATTTTTGCTCGACATAATTTTCTTAAGTTTAAGAGCGAAAATTGTCCAACACGAAACACTAACAACAGGCAGAAGGGGATTATAAAATAAACTATAAATAAAATATTAAATTTTTTCAATATTCAATTTTTTTGAGAGGAAACGGTTTTTTATTGTGTTAAATTGCAAAATATATGATTTATAAAAATAATTAATAGCGAAAATGTTATAAAACGGCGATTTTTGTGAAAGTACTAGCAAATTTCAGTGCATCTAAAGTTTCTATAGCGTTGTTTACTTTTACTTGCGAATTGTCAAAATCGGCAAGTCTCAAGTAGCGGTTTCTGGAACGTGTCACATTTGTTCGCTACATCGTGATGTGATAAAAAGAAAAACTGGCAGCACTCCGCAAGGTTGCAGAAATCTTTCAAAATATGTTCGAAAAATATCTTGATTTTTTTTAAGTTTTGTACAAACTTTGTTCCAAAACCTGAGATCTCCACATTTTTTTGAAATCTACCACATTTTTGTTCAGATCACAAAAATTTTTTTTGAAGTCCGATCACTGAGTGTTATCAGTCGATTTTTGTATTCGGCTAGCATTTGCATTTTTGTTGTGCTGAGAGACAACATTGTTGGGAGAAGTAAACGATTCGCTAGTGCAAGAACCGACGACACTGTCATTGTTTATAATCACAGAGTTCGAATTAGCTACAGGTTCAGCAACAACACCTTCATCCAAAGCAACGGAAGACGGAAGCGATCGAAGAGATTCACGACGCACATCCATACACACTTTACAATAGAATGGTCTATTTGACGAGTTCAAATAATCAACATCGGCTGGTTTCAAGCCAACACAAAGCAAATGAAAAAACTCGTTGCATTTTGAGCATCGCACTTTTGGTTTAGCGCGATCAACCTTTTGTTTGCAAAAGCAAGGCATTGCTAATATTATTATTATTATTCAATGCTGAAAACAACTCAATCCAATTAATGTTACAAAGAGTCACTGTCTCATTATATGATTTTTAACCATAATAATAGATATAAAATTCACTTTAAACGCAGACAAGAAGCCAAAAATAGCAGAGCTGTAAAAAACGCGTCCGAACTTCACAACGACTTTCCTTTAAATTCCAACTCTAATCCCGTCCCCACTTTGATTTAAATTTTCTAGTTGTTATTGTTTCGTCTTTATCAGGCATTTCTAAAAACATGTTTGTTGCTGTTTTGAAATTTAGCGATATAAAATAATTTAATTAATATTTTCTAGAATTTGGAAATAATACACTGTGCGGCGGTCCGCGTTCGCGCAGGTCGCCCCTCCCTCCGCCCCCTCCAAAAAAATATTAACTAAATCCGCTTTGTACAATTCAATAAAAATGTGTTTATTTTTTTACATGTGCAGGTATTTTAGATTTAATGGAATTTGTTATTTATAAATGAAATATTTGTTCGNTCGCGATTCTATGGCCATTTTGAGGGAAAACTTCGGAGAACAATTCATCTCAAGAAATGGACCGGTAAGTTGGCCACCAAGATCATGCGATTTGACGCCTTTAGACTATTTTTTGTGGGGCTACGTCAAGTCTAAAGTCTACAGAAATAAGCCAGCAACTATTCCAGCTTTGGAAGACAACATTTCCGAAGAAATTCGGGCTATTCCGGCCGAAATGCTCGAAAAAGTTGCCCAAAATTGGACTTTCCGAATGGACCACCTAAGACGCAGCCGCGGTCAACATTTAAATGAAATTATCTTCAAAAAGTAAATGTCATGGACCAATCTAACGTTTCAAATAAAGAACCGATGAGATTTTGCAAATTTTATGCGTTTTTTTTAAAAAAAAAGGTATCAAGCTCTTAAAAAATCACCCGTTATTTGCTTGTAATTTTTATAGAGTCAAGTTTTCTCAAGTGGGCCACCAAAAATTTACTTTTCAATTTTTTATATTTCATTGGCCGATTTTGAAAGTTAACATCGTGTGCAATATTGACACCAAAGATTTTGCGCTAATTTAATTTTTTTACGAGTTATTTGCAAAAAAAAATTTATGCAGGCTTTTACACCTTTTGAAATATTTCAGCAACCATTCATTAGAATCCTATGATTTTTTGTCAGCGATTAGAGAACTTATTGGGCAACAAAATAAAGTGGTCAGTTGGAAAATTTCGATTCTTGTTTTATAAAAATATGAAATATTTCAAAAAGTGTAAAAGCCTGCATAAAAATTTGTTTGCAAATAACTCGTCAAAAAAATAAAATTAGTGCAAAATCTTTGGCGCCAATATTGCACACCATGTTATCTTTCAAAATCGGTTAATGAAATATACAAAATGGAAAAGTTAATTTTGGGTGGCCCACTTGAAAAACTTGACTATACTATCCGCCCAATTCTGTGTTTTCTTGCGGAATTATTTGTAAAGACATTTTATCAATATTTTTATCAAATAAAAGCTCCCATCGCATTCTGTGTCAATATTTATAAAATAAAAAACTCTAACGCTAGGCGCATATTACATCCGATATCGGCCGAACAATGCGCACATTTAACCAGATTATTTGCCGACGTATTTGTACACACAAATCTAGTTTTCATTACAATTTTGTAGGCAGTGAAATATTTTGATACATTTTAATTGACATACTCTAAACATGTGATCTTATATGGAATTTTTTGGTTTTTGCACTCAATAAGTTAATTTTTCGCAGTCCATTTTGATACTTTTCACCTGACATCGGACGAGAAACACAAACACGTTTGAATTTATCGTCATTGACGGACGTCAACGGCCGATGTCGGTTCGGTTATCGGTTTATGTGTGAGAGCGCTCATATAATCACAAGTGTTTATTCATATTGCCCGCATATAGCCGATATCGGCCGAGCACAATTCGGCCGATGTCCGCTACAGTGTGCGCGTAGCGTAATATTTCCACAAGAGAGGAACTGATTTCCACATGAGTGGAACAGATTTCATTGTCACATATGAAAAATATTGTGGCGAATACTGCGGCAACACAAAGCGAACAACGAGAAATAGGCAGAATGTTCGAGGAATGACGTAGAATGTTCCACAAAGAGAAACGTCAAGTTGGATGAACACTGCGAACAGCGAGAGAAAGAGAATGAGCGATAAACTTCAGAACGTTCTAGAGTTGCCATAAGTGTGAGCGCAGGTATATAAGAGCCACGACACAGCGGAGTTG
>NW_016157443.1:234820-255653 GCF_001687245.7 Rhagoletis zephyria
CGAGAAATAGGCAGAATGTTCGAGGAATGACGTAGAATGTTCCACAAAGAGAAACGTCAAGTTGGATGAACACTGCGAACAGCGAGAGAAGAGAATGAGCGATAAACTTCAGAACGTTCTAGAGTTGCCATAAGTGTGAGCGCAGGTATATAAGAGCCACGACACAGCGGAGTGGAGACAGTTACAATTCAGCAAGCTACAAGTAAAGTGAGCGGAGAATCGAGTTGCGAATAAGCAAGCTATAAGTTTAATTGTGTTAACAAGTAGTAAAGCGTTGTTATTGCTTTAACAAGTATTGTAAAGTGTTTTTACTGTATTAGCAAGTATTGTAAATTGTTTGTTGTACAATAAAGTTAATTGTACTACAATTCGGTCATCGTTAGCATTTATTTAACAATCCAGCGATACGAGCCCGAGTATATTTGAGTAATCCCTCAAGGTTTCGAGGATAATCGTAACAATATGAATTTAAAAGCAAAAAAGCTTTTGACTGCTGTAGGCAGTGTTAGAAAACTATCGATAGTGTATACATTCGATTGTTTCGATAGTGATAGTGCAAAATATTCGATACTATCGATACTATCGAAAGCTTTCTTACATAGATCGTGTGTGAATCGGTAACAAAGTTCTGTGGGGAAAGCTGGAGAATAATATTTTTACTATGGTAAACAGATTTGCCAATCTGCTGTGAGCTCTCTGATAAACAAAAAATGTTCAAGTAAAAGTGTTATCGTTTTTGAAATATTTACATTTTTTTAATTAAAAAAAATCGTGCCTTTTCATGTATTTTCTTTAACTGCATCTACTTATTAAATTCGTTATGTAAAATACTTCCAGATAGTTGCCTCTCCATGCTCAAATGCAATGTAGTTAAAATATATTAAGAAACCATCATAAAATTAGGACTATTTTGGGATTTTTAACATTTTGATATTTTCTTCCCCAACTTTGACTATCTCTGGTGAAAAAAAATGTATTGAGCTATAACTTTACATTACATAAAAAAATTGTTCATTTAATAAAGATTTCAGAAAGGTGACACTCTTACTGTTTCGAATAGAAAAAAAAGTTAAATTAAATTATGTACTTAACTTTAAATTTTTACTTGTTTATTATATTTTCGGTTTTTGTATTATTTTACACAGTTGAAAGTCACAGCAAGTTTGAATATTTTCACAGGTTCAGAAAACAACGAAAATTATTATTATTAAATTTCTTGAGATTTCTTATTTTTAGGATAATTTCCAAAATTTCAAAAACTATCTAAATCCGGGAGATTTTGGAAATTTTGGTAAAATGTGAATATTTTGAAATGTACAAAATTATTGAGATTTTAGAAATTTTGATATTTTCCAAAATTTTGATAATTTTATTTATCCTTAAATCCATCCTAAAATGTAAAAATGTGAAACATCACAAATTGTCGAAAAATTGCTATGTTCATGGTACTTGCGTGTAAAAAATAGAAAATTCTTAGAATTCTAAAAGATGTTAACATTTTTGAAAAATTCCAAATATTTTCCATTTTTCGGAATTTTTCATATTCCAAAATTTTGTATTGATATACCAAAGTTTTATAATTTTAAATTTTTTTTAAATTTTGAAAACATCAACGTCCAAAAATTTTTTTAACCTTCAAGAATTACGAAAATTTTTTAAACTTTCAAAAACGACGAAATATGAAAATATTTTCAACATTCGAAAACTTTTAATTTCGTTTGATCAATTTTGTATATTCGACAATTTTACTAAGAAAAAATTTGTTAGAATTCCTACAATTCGCAAAATTTTTGAAAAATAAAAAATTTCGAAACTATCAAAACTCTAAAAATTTTAAATTGCGGTGATTTTTAAATTTATATACACGATATGTGTTGAAAATTTTGGCCTCCCCCCAAGAATTGCTGCTGGGTCCGCCCCTGGTGAAATGAAATCTTTATTGACAGCAGTAAATGCAGAATTTTTAGAAACTTTTTGGGTATGCAGTTTTGTAACCTATTCAACTTTACGTGTAGCCTACTACCGTTGACTTTTAATTCAAACTGGCACATTATTATACTTAAATTGAATAGGCTACAAAAATACATTCACAAAAAGTTTACAAAAATTCTTAATAAAATTTGAAATTCGTGAAAGTATATATGTATATATGTATGTATGTACGTACATTTAACGTTAAATTTACTTCTAACGTGAAAGTAAGTTCTGCCATGAAATACAAATCAAATATTTTAAATTTCTATTGTTTTAATTTCAGGAAATAACTAGATATACGCTTGAAGAATAAAATAATCTTAGTATCCCAAAAACGTATTTTAATGAGTCCGATACTGACTAGAATCGATACTTTTTCCCTGATACTTTTAGAGTATCAATACCATGAGCTTGATGCCGGAATGAGTACTCAGTCTCTCTTGTCTCAAAGACATTCCACAGTCTTGTGTTCTCGTATTCAAAAAAATATTCGAATTGAAATCGCTATTGCATAGCAGTATTGCGAATAGTTATGTATATCACAGCGCACGGCAGTGCGCGCGAGTGACGAAAGCAGCCACAGTAGCATGCTGAAATGACTCGCTTATGTATACACTAGCCAATGCCCGCTTGCTGCGCGGCGCCTAATCAGATCTTTTGCGTTGGCCAATACAAAAATAGCGTTTAAAAGCAAAAGCGGTCTGTAAAGTAAACATCTTTTGTTTAAATTGTGATACCATATGGAATACTAATCCCTTTCGATGTCATGAGTTTTGCCGATGGCCTTATTTCCACCTGTGAGATTTCTGCCAAGCGTGCGTAATATTCTTCTATCATCTTGCAACTTCAACATTGATCCGATGTACTATGTAAGCCAATAATAGTCCCTATAAGGAAAATAAAAAGAGCACAGAGGAGCGTCTTCAGTTATAGGAGGGCCGAGAATCCTCCCCCCCTTTACATTTAGTAAATGAGTCGTGTGGTCTCTTAAATATCGTTCAAATGAAGCCATTGATATACCTACCATTTTCCTTTTTTGCGGATGTGGTCTAATCTTTCCTTGCCAATTTGCCACTTTTACAATTTTCCTTAATATTCATGAACTGATTTCTTTGAGTCTTACTGCTGTACTAACGGCCGCCCCGAGCAATTTCGTCAATCGGAGGTAGGTGCAAGATCGCATTTAGGGTGTGTGAGGGCATCAGGAAAAGGTACGCTTACACAATGTTGCGGTCTTTACATGCATACTTGAACGAATCCTCCATTTAACCATATGAAAAGTAAATACGTCTGAGATGAATATAGGGCCAAAAAAGACAAAACCCCGTGTGGGTTTCTATATATTTCGGCTGCTGCGCAATCCATAAGGTCCCTTTTCTGCAAAGCCACTGCTTGTCACGAAATGAATTTTAATCATATTTTATAAAATATAGCGGGTTCATTTTTAGTAAACGAATTTTTCATCATACAGGTAGCTCGCTTTGCGAATTTGAATGAAATCGGCTAATAAATACGACTTTTATAAGAAACCCTACTCCAGCGCCACCAGCGTGTTGTCTAGTAGGCTATAATAGGACCATATATGCAAGGTATAACCTCCGAAAATTTGAGTGTTTTTTAGTTCAGTCCGAACAACGAAAACGGCTATAATTTTATGTATGTATGTACATTAGACTGCATCACCAAAAAAAAGTTGCGGTTTTTCCACCGGGATTACAAAATTTATTATATTTTAAGACGTCCACCAAAATATTTCGGAAAAATATTAAGATTTAAGCGAGCTGGACCGATTTGAAAATACCTCCAAAAATGAAGTTTTTTATGAATAAAAATAGTTTCTTAAAGAACTTTTTGAAAAAAGTCCCCTCAGATCACAAATCAGATTAAGTTTAAAAATTCTGCATAAAAATATTTAAAAATCTTTTCAACGGAATCGTAAGAATGAGATTTTTGATGCTGTTTTTTTTACTTTTTTCAATGATCGGTTTACGAAAAACTTGAATAACTGGGCCAAAAATGTTCTCATTTAGACTTATGGAATCTCAGTAGAAAGGTATTTTCACACTGTTTTTATTTCTGGCCAAAAAAACGTCATTCGTGTCCCATCTTGTTTTTTCGAATACCAACACATCTAAATTCCACTTTGAATGACGTAATCCTACCTCCCTCTTCCATCCTTTGAATGAGTTTATTAGCAAAGAATTAAAAAGTGTGAGAAAATACCTTTCCAATGACATCTCTTAAGTCTAAATCGGAAGAGTTTAGGTTAAGTTATTCAAGTTTTTCCTATACCAATCTTTGAAAAAAGTTAAAAAACAGCATCAAAAATCTCATCATTACAATTCCGTTCAAAAATTTTTTTAAATTTTTTTTTAATATTTTTATGCAAATATTTTAAGCTTAAACCGTTTAATCATTTGGGGGGATTTTTTCAAAAAAAATCTTTAAGAAACTATTTTTATTCATAATCGGTCCAGCTCACTTAAATCTTAATATTTTTCCGAAATATTTTGGTGGACGTCTTAGAATATAATAGATTTTATAATTCCAATGGAAAAATAGTACCGATTTTTTTTTTGTATGGGGAGTGATGCAGTCTAATGTACATATATGTTTCGAATGAAAAAAAGCATCATGAAAGTAATAAACGTTTCGAATTTGCATTAACGAAATCGGTTCATAAATAGGGCTTTTATCGGGTCCGTTTTTCGAAAATGCTTTTTTTATAATGCAGATAGTTTTACTTTGAAATTGAACGAAATCGGTTCATAACTACGGCTTTTATAAATAACTCAACTCCCGCGCCACCTAGTGGGTCTATTTTTGGTAAACGTATTTTCCATCATGCTGGTCGCTTACATTTGAATTTAAAAGAAATCGGTTCATAAATACGATTTTTATAAATAACTCGAACTAGCGGGTCTATTTCTCGCATACGTATTTCCCATCATGGAGGTAGCACGCGTTTTGAATTTGAACGAAATCGGTTCATAAATACGACTTTTATAAATAACTCGACCCCAGCGCCACCTATCGAGTTTTCTGGTAGCCCATAATAGGACCATATATGTAAGGTATAACCTCTGAAAATTTTACTGAAATCTATGCAGTAGCTTTTGAGTTAACTCAGAACAACGAAAACGGCTATTATTTTATATACATACTAGCAATTACCCGGCGTGCTTCGCTGCGCCTTAAATGTGTTTTTGTGTTATAACTCTCCCCCTAAGCTCTTATGGCCTCATTTACAAAATATTTTTAAAGAACTTTATGAAGTTAGATTTAAAAAAAAATCGATCTATGAAGTATTGTTTATTTTTTTTTTTTGAGTTAATATATTTTCGAAGGTAATTAGAAAATATGTAAAGAACCGACTTTCATAATATTGCTGTACATATTTGTATAGTAGGGAGATTTTTTCAAATTATATAAATATACGTTATTTGAATATTGAATCAATACACGTTTGAGGATGCGATAGTAGACTCCAGTTATAAGATTATAAATTAAATTTCCAAGAGAAAGTCGGTTCTTTACATATTTTCTAATTACCTTCGAAAATATATTAACTCAAAAAAAATAAACAATGCTTCATAGATCGATTTTTTTTTAAATCTAACTTCATAAAGTTCTTTAAAAATATTTTTTAAATGAGGCCATAAGAGCTTAGGGGGAGAGTTACAACACAAAAATACATTTAAGGCGCAGCGAAGCACGCCGGGAAATTGCTAGTAAGATTATAAATTAAATTTCCAAGAGAAAGTCGGTTCTTTACATATTTTCTAATTACCTTCGAAAATATATTAACTAAAAAAAAAAATAAACACTGCTTCATAGATCGATTTTTTTTAAATCTAACTTCATAAAGTTCTTTAAAAATATTTTTTAAATGAGGCCATAAGAGCTTAGGGGGAGAGTTACAACACAAAAATACGTTTAAGGCGCAGCGAAGCAGCCGGGAAATTGCTAGTAAGATTATAAATTAAATTTCCAAGAGAAAGTCGGTTCTTTACATATTTTCTAATTACCTTCGAAAATATATTAACTAAAAAAAATAAACACTGCTTCATAGATCGATTTTTTTAAAATCTAACTTCATAAAGTTCTTTAAAACATATTTTTTAAATGAGGCCATAAGAGCTTAGGGGGAGAGGTTACAACACAAAAATACATTTAAGGCGCAGCGAAGCACGCCGGGTAATTGCTAGTATACATATACGAAGCATACACGTGGGTATAGCTTATGAACCAAAAAGACAAGATCACGCGGGCAGGAGACTAGCCCGTTAGAATCGCATTAAGGAAAAAAGTTGAACGATTTTGACATTAGCCGTTTATTTACATTTCTTCGTTGTTTACAATTTGGTGGTGGCTTTTTACTGCAATTTTCTTCATTTTCGCTTGTGACAACGTGTGTACACATAAGATAAAGAATAATTTAACACAACGGCATGATTTTTAGAAGAATTTGCATAATAAAAATGATTTTTCATGCGTTCCACAATTTCGCGGTTTTCTCCGTTCTCTTCGTTGTTTACTTCTTACAGCAAAGATGGCGTCGAGATTTCGGCAGCTAGAAAATAACTTTTTTCGTTCTTTCCGTCCCGCGTGATCTTGTGTCTTTCGTTCATGGGTATAGCTGATAACACTCTTCATCTGTACGAAAAACGATCTACCAATGCTCGTCAATGAGCGAACAGAAATCGTTTTGTTTGCACTCTTTTTTCTTTGCAAAGGTTGTGTCTTTGGACGAATCATTCGTGAAATGTTTCGTTTGTTTGGAACTCTGTGTATGGACATACTTTGATACATACATACATATGATTAGTTTGTTTTGTCAACCACATACTGCACATGACTTCGAAGCAGCGTTGCCGCTTTGGTAACTTTTTACCAAAATTGGTAATTTTTTTCTATATTTGTAAAATTTGGTAACTTATTTTTCAATTTGGTAACTTTTTCGATTCGATCCTACATGTAACATAGGTCAAAGCCAGTTCTGATTACCCATTAGGAAGTGCGCCGTAAGCGTTTCCTTTTATAGAAATACCAGGTAATCCTGAAAGATTTGCAAGGCGAAAAGTTGTTCCAGCGTTCCTTGGTTCTAGAATGGTGTTATCTCTAACAAATTGCTTGAAAGTGGCTATTGCTATATCTATCGAGTCATGTCCCGGAAGGTCAGCATTGCAATTCCGGCATCCGGCAGCATTCAATATTCCGGCGTAACCTGGCAACCATATGTATGAGTAGAATTCTATGTAAATATGTACGTTCAAAAAGCTACGGCATTCAGTAGGGGACTTCAATTTGTCTTTGCGTCAGTCGAAAGTTTTCAGAACTGCCTTGAAGCGTTGAATTTTTAAGAGATTTGTTGTTATATATAGACAAATTTTGATTTTAAAATGCTTCAAAATTTTAGGGTTATTCGCATAAATGCACCTTTCTAAAAAATTCCAATGGTGCCAAGTCGGATGATTTCAATGGCAAAATGACATCCTCTCTATGGGAAATGATGCGCCTAATAATCCTCTCTTGCAATGAACCGTACCCATGACAAAGGTAATGATCACATGGCTTCAGTTGCTTTGTGGCCTGAGCTTTGTATTGATGGAGATGTATATTCAAATGCAAAATATACATATGCACTTAAAGCAACACGCAATCGACAAATTTGTGTCTTTGGCCACACTTAGGTTTGAAATCCTCACCAAGCGTTTCTGTTGTTGCGACTTTTAGCGTTCACGAAGATATAAAAATTATAGCTGAATGAAGCGCTGGTTGCCTGAAAAGCTTGGTGTCTTCGGATATATGTATGTACAAACATATCTGTGCACAGTTCTCCACATAAAAAAAGTTTGGTAATTTTTTGTTGAATTTGGTAATTTTTACTGGTGATTTTGGTAAAAAATAAAAAAGTGTTGTGGCAACACTGCTTCGAAACGATGCTTTGCCTTTCGATGTTCAATCAGTGATCGCTGTTTAGCTTAAATCCCTGCAAAAAATGCGACTAATCCGGGATGACTCCGGGAGCAATCGCAAAGGAGCATGCGACTAATACCACTTTTGATCTCTTTATATGGAATGAACTGATCGCTTTTGTTCGAGCATGTCCTATGAAGAGACTAATTGTTCACCTTTATACCCGAACGGGTGTAAAAAGCGACTAGTCACTTTAATAAATAAAAATAAAAATCTGTGCCAGCTGAGATTCGAACCGGAGTGCTCAGTTTTGTTAGGCGAATACTCTCTCTGTGTGCCAACGCCGCACATTAAATTTCATTGACTAAGTGCGTAGAAATCATTAAATCGTTAATAGTACCCGTTAGAGATGAGTTGGGGGCTAATTGATCTCCAATTATACCCATAACGGAAGAGTCCAGACTAATTGACCTCCATTAGTACCTGTATGAGACTAGTTGGGACTAATTAATGCCCAATTGTACCCGATTGAGAGTAATCTCGGGTACTCTCTTTAGAGATTAGTCGCACAATTTTTTGCAGGGATACGTTTATGTGTGTATGTATGTGGTATAGCGCAGTAACGTCGCTCATACACATCTCTTTTGCCTTTGTGAGCTCGTGTTTGATCGGCACTGATGTACAGTTTTTTCGCGTAGCTATGCGCTGTATTTGGCAACCAAATAGGCTTATGCTTGTACGGCTTTGTAATTTTTTGTAACTTTACACCCAAAAAAAGGGTGCTTATCTTCCAAGAATAAAAAATATAAGTATGCCACTCTGCGTCTTTTTACAAATGCTTCGTTTTAAAAAAAAAAAAATTTAAAATCGGTTTAGTACTTTGAGAAATAAATCGTTACAAACGTACTCCATATAATCTTTTTGTAGATATATTACAGCGCGAGTGCCCAGTGACAGAGCCACAGTAATGCGATACGTTACAGATGATAATCAGATTGCGATCGAGTTATACTGGCGCACGGCAATTGCGAGAAGATGCCAACGTGAGCAGAAAGAGAAAATGTTCAAACGAAACATGTGAGAGTCATGAAACAGATCCAATCGTAGAGAAGATACGGCGAGATGGGAACCTGTATCTAATGTGACTCGCTTATATATACACGAGATTTGGAAGTTTTTATCCAGACGTCAAATCGACATGTTTGAGATATCGTTGGAAAGGTCTTGCGGAGTGTGTCCAGAAAATGTATTCAAGTTTCATAAACGATTAACCGCATTCTTAAAAATTAGGCTAAAGTGTTGCGAAACAAAAAACGTGTTTTTGCTTTTGCCGGTGTAAGAGGGCATGTGGGTACACCCAACATATTTAGTGTTATTCTCTAGGCCAATACTTTTCAAACGATACTTTATATATTAAGTTCCGGCTACTATGTATGTGGCGTCTGTACGTACCTTCATTTAATTTTTTTCAAACTTTCAGGAATTAAAGTACAAAAAAAACTAAGAAGGTCTTGTTTCACGATGTTTTGATTCGCATGCCTTTGTGGGCGTGGCTGCTGCCAATTGAAAATAGGCAATTTTTAAACTACCACTGAGGCCGCACTACTCAGTCCATGTCATTGATGCGGATATCAGTAGAAGGGTCTTCAAACAAGCTATCTAACGCTATCTTTTGTGTTTATAAAATATAAATATGTCATAACGTTATCACCTGAAAACTAAAAATCGGGCTGCTGAAAATATATATTTCAGGCATTTTCTCAAAAACTGGTCAGTCGATTTTATTCTAGGTTTCCACAAATCTAGCCCAAAACCTTAGCTTTCATCTGGTATATGCTTATATCTGGGAAAAATCTTGTTGTGGAGATATTGCGATTCAAATTAAAAAATGTCGCTCTAAAAAGGGTCAAATGGTTAAAAATTAACATATCCGTCCAATTTGGTTACTTTAAGATATAAAAATAACATACCCAGTTCCCCGAAAAAATTGCCCATTCCACGATTGCCACTTAAACCGAAATTCCCTGCAAATCGGTGGCATTAAGTTAACAAGTTGAAGGATGCAGCTGTGCTAATCACTTCGTACATGTCTTGGAAACTACAATTTGTGTGCCGAAATTGTAACTTATTTCACCATTTTAATTGTAGGTATGTGCACTAGGCTACATGGGTTTATCACCCGCCTTTAACCTACCTGGGAAGACGCATACAATATTACCTACAGTTGTACATAAATATGTATGTATGAATGCATTTAGTTCACCCAATGTGTCGCTACTACTTACATAAAATGTATAAATTGCCACTGAGCAAAACTACTTGAGAAAAAAGCATTAGTTTAATAGCACGAGTGCAACGCCGTACACGGGATAGAAGTAAAACTTCTTAAAAAAGCACATGTGTGCGCCCCACACCCGGTAGAAATCTTAACCAAAATAAACTGTGAGACAATCAGACGAGTACAGTTGTTTATTGTATCCAAAGTTGGTACTAAGTTGATAAGTTTTTATCATTTCTCATAATTTTTTTTTTAAATTTATTAAATTTTATTCCGTATTCGAAAAACTATATGTTTCAATATACACATCGATTTGAATACATAATTTAGATTTACATCATATTTTTAGCAATTTATCTAAGAAAAATAAAACAATTCGATTATTGTTTGTATTTTCGGCTATTTTAAATTTGCTACCCCAAAATAATTGGTATCAAATAAAACTCCTCTTTGAGGTCAAATTTTCGAGTTACGAAAGCTGAACTAGAAACACAAAATTTATGATATCAATTTCGTGACGAAAGTTAAACGCATTTTTTAACTGCCTTGGAAACGTACGGAAAATCTTTTTTTACTTATTCGGAACGTTGCGAAAATCCGTCTACTGCTATAAACACAAAACAAAAAACAGAACTTTTGCAACGATTCGTATGAATAAAAAAGATGTTCCCTACTTTTCCAAGGCAGTTAAAAAATGCGTTTAACTTTCGTCACGAAATTGATATCATAAATTTTGTGTTTCTAGTTCAGCTTTCGTCACTCGAAAATTTTACCTCAAAGAGGTGTTTTATTTGATTTTATTGAGTCTTTAAATAATTTAAAGATTTCAAATATCTGGCAATTCTATTTTTAAAAGTTTTTACCCCATACCCACAGAAATAATCGTGTAGAAAGCAAGAAAAAATAAACACATCCGTTGAGCTGTTCCTGCGTGATGTGGTTATGAAAATATTAAATAACGAATTTTGTATAAATCAGATAGGAATTATTAGTTAAACACACTTAGTAAAATTTTTAAGTTGAATAAGAATCATAGTGTTATTTTATGAAGACTTCTGAAGGGAAATAGCCTTATTCGATCAGAACATATTTCTTTTTATAGCAAAAATACGAAAATTTTATTTTCCCATGTAAAATACATTTGCATTCGTATGCATAGGAGAAATTGTTATCCTTTTACAAGCCGCACAGTGTGCTTTTTGAACACTGCATGTGGATTAATCGTAGCGCTTTCGACAGAAGCAGCACTTTGATACGAAACAAAATGCTTTTGAAAGCTAAAGTAAATCCCTTTCAATTGTGGCCATTGAGCCACAATTACCCCTTGACCTTAAAAAAATTGGTCAAAAGTAGGGTTCTTCGAAAAAAAACATGCAAAATCCACAGGATTTATTCCAAAACAAAAAATTTTTGTATTTTTGATTATAGTAGTATTACAGATTTTGAGATGAGCAACACGATTCCACTGTTCAAAATTCGAAAAAAATTTTAACTCCTTAATTTAAAAAATGCGTTATTTATTGCATTTCTTTCTATTTGCATGCAGATGTGCATACTTCACGCAATTTTAAATCCCTCGAACTGTAAGTGCATTCAAGACCTTTAATTTTGAGATAAGCAACACGATTCCACTGTTCAAAATTCGAAAAAAATTTGAACTGCTTAATGTAAAAAATGCATTATTTATTGAATTTTTTTTCTATTTGCATGCAGCTGTGCATACTTCACTCCATTTTAAGTCCCTCGAACAGTAAGTGCATTCAAGACCTTTAATTTGAGCCTCTAGGCCCTTTGAGAGCCAATTTATAACAATTTTAAACCAAACTTCGAAACTGCTGTACTAGTTTTCACTCAGCAACTAGAAATAAAATTGATATGTCCATNATTAGGCTAAAGTGTTGCGAAACAAAAAACGTGTTTTTGCTTTTGCCGGTGTAAGAGGGCATGTGGGTACACCCAACATATTTAGTGTTATTCTCTAGGCCAATACTTTTCAAACGATACTTTATATATTAAGTTCCGGCTACNCGTTTTATGGGCACATCGCCGTGTCGTTACGTACCAGTTGCGATAATATGATGGAGCTTAAATTATTTAAAAAGAAGAATGACATTTTTTGTCGAGTGTTGTTAGTTATATCGAAAATATTTTTCAGTTTAGNGTCTGTACGTACCTTCATTTAATTTTTTTCAAACTTTCAGGAATTAAAGTACAAAAAAAACTAAGAAGGTCTTGTTTCACGATGTTTTGATTCGCATGCCTTTGTGGGCGTGGCTGCTGCCTGAAATTCGAAAATAGGCAATTTTTTAAACTACCACTGAGGCCGCACTACTCAGTCCATGTCATTGATGCGGATATCAGTAGAAGGGTCTTCAAACAAGCTATCTAACGCTATCTTTTGTGTTTATAAAATATAAATATGTCATAACGTTATCACCTGAAAACTAAAAATCGGGCTGCTGAAAATATATATTTCAGGCATTTTCTCAAAAACTGGTCAGTCGATTTTATTCTAGGTTTCCACAAATCTAGCCCAAAACCTTAGCTTTCATCTGGTATATGCTTATATCTGGGAAAAATCTTGTTGTGGAGATATTGCGATTCAAATTAAAAAATGTCGCTCTAAAAGGGTCAAATGGTTAAAAATTAACATATCCGTCCAATTTGGTTACTTTAAGATATAAAAATANAACTGCAAATTTTAATATTCGAATGGCTTTTGCCTATAACCTGCAATTCTTTTTTCAAAATTTACTGACATTGTAAAATAGCTTTGCACACAAGACATAGAGATCGATATTCTTTTTAGCGAATTATTAGTCTTATGAGGTGGGTTTTGTCGAAGGCTGAGGTACNAAATGGTTAAAAATTAACATATCCGTCCAATTTGGTTACTTTAAGATATAAAAATAACATACCCAGTTCCCCGAAAAAATTGCCCATTCCACGATTGCCACTTAAACCGAAATTCCCTGCNCGGCTATGGGTCGGTAACGGTGAGAATAACGACCGGACGATAGTGGTGAGAATAACAACGGCTATGGATCGGTAACGTTGAGAGTGACAGCACTCGGTGACGACGGTGAGCGTAGCGGCAATCAGAGCGACGGTGATACTCTACGGCGACGGTGACAGCGGTCCTGCCCTGCGACGAGTGGCAGCAACGGCCTCAATAGCGATGACGGGTAAATATNAAGTATAAACACTAGAGCGAAATGTGTACGGTGTCAATGCGCTTTCAATTAAGTCGCTTATTCTGTGCGTATAAACGTAGTAATAANGCAGCTGTGCTAATCACTTCGTACATGTCTTGGAAACTACAATTTGTGTGCCGAAATTGTAACTTATTTCACCATTTTAATTGTAGGTATGTGCNAATGAAAACAGCTAATTTTGTTTGCTTTTGAAGACGGTTACTTTGATGCCGATATAAAGCCGTAAGTATAAACACTAGAGCGAAATGTGTACGGTGTCAATGCGCTTTCAATTAAGTCGCTTATTCTGTGCGTATAAACGTAGTAATAAGCCCTGCAGTGAAAAGCTGAACCAGTATGCACAAATTCCAGTTCATGAACTATTATTTAAGGATAAAAGTCATACCAGTTCGTTACAAACCATAATTATACCAGTTCCTCGTAAAAAAAAGTAAACTAGGTGGTAGAAATCTAGTTCGAAAACTGGTATTAAATGGGGAAGTCATACCAGTTCGTCGTGGCTATAATTATACCAGTTATCCGCAGTGAAATACCAAACCAGCCAGTATAAATACTAGTTCATTAACTAGTATGTGCTAAAGCGACGGCCTACCATTTCGGCGATTTCGCACAACTTATGCGATCAGCGACATCTGTCTTTAAATAGCCACAACCAAAACTAAAACTCGGTTAATTGCTTTCATCACAAATGTCGGCGGTGCACATTGGGGTATTTGAACGATTTAGGCGGCCAAAAACCAATTTGATAAAATTTTGGAGAAAACTTAAAAAATTAGTCACATTCGATAGAGAACATTCCAAATAACATTTCCCAGTCCCCTCACTTTTCTAACTTGCACAGCGAACGCTCACCGTTGACCGGAAACAGAATATTCTAACGCTGCTTATAAATAAATTTTCGCTCTCTAGAAAGATCGTGACGGTTTTAAGTTGATATTTTGACCAATGCATTATATTCTTAAAAAGTAGTGATGGCTCCGCATACAGACCGTAATAATGCATTTAAGGGTAAATTTTTTTTAATAATTTTATTAAGCAAAAGTTCAATTTAAATGTAACGAAAATAGCGGTTTTCAACGAGTATTTTTTTGTTAATTTTTGTGAATATTAAGGAATTTGTTGTATCCCCGGGAGAGATCGCGTTATTATTCTTTGTTCAATTGAAAGCTTAGAAATTTGACTAATATAGTGTGAAAAGACTGCCCGCAGAAAATGGCAGATAAGTGGTATTTCTTAACTTAGAATATGTATTAAGGAGAAATCTAAAAACGCGACTAGTATATAGTAACACTACTTTAGATTTATTTTAACACTAAAATTAAACTTTTTAGATGAATTTGAGGCCGCTGAACTAGAATATGAATGCATTTAATTTAACAAATAAATAGTTTTCGAGATATTAGCAAAAGTCATGTTTTCTTGGACCTTTCGGTCCTGTTGCTAGAAATCTGCGGGAATGTAAGGCGAACCCAACTATGTTATATATTTCGGAATAAACATTTGTTTTCCTTTACATTGGTGTTATATAAGTGATGATTAAAGAAATAGTTTTGGGTATACAAGCGTTTAAATTAAAATAAATCTACGATATTTCAGTAAATATTGTATCCAAATTGTTGAAAATTAGTACGTAAACTAAAATTTTGGAACAAAATAGGATTATTATTAAAGTTTTAGAAAATGGGTTTGGCCCCGCCCACTTATGATGAAATGCTGTATATCAGTATCCACTTCACTAATCCGTACCAAACTCGGTATGGGCCTTGCTTAGGCTTTATCTAACATAACTGCTAAAATTTCTTGAAATCGGGCGATAACCACGCTCACTTCCCATATAACGGTGATTTACAGAAACGCGAAAACTGCGATAAATCAATAACTACTGAAGCTAATTCACTCTAAATCGATTCTTGGAATAACCTCTTAGCATTAATGAAAATTATAAATTTTTGGATAATGGGCGTGGCGCCGCGCACTTTTGACCACAAATGTATATCTCGGTAACCGATTTATCAATTTGTACCAAACTCGGTGCACTTGGTATGGAAAAGCAATGCGTTGAAAATACGAAAACTACGATATTTCAGTAATTTAGGACGCTAATTTACTCCAAGTTAATGCTTACAAAATTCTCTTAACAATAAATAAGACTGTTATTATTACAAAAATGTAGTTTTATTACAATGGGTGCGTTCGAGTTACGTAATAATTACCGCAATATTGCAGACTTGTTGCTTTCCTGATGACATGTTGCTGAAGCTCAACTTCAACTTTTCTAAAATGTTGCAGAAATTGCGCAGTAAAAATGTTTATGTTGCTTTTGATTTGCCAATGATGAGTAACTGATTGTCAAAATTTTATTCGTCCAAATTTTCGCGTAGAGCGTGATACTCTTTCATAAAAGAGTAACACTGCCGCATTAATTGCACCTCGAATACACCCATTTCTTACCTATCCTGTGATACATATTTGAATTATTTAATTCCTTCAATTAAAGTTGAATTTGATTTTTTAAACCCTGGAAGGTTCCTTAGAGATAAAGCCCTTTCAAACCCATTTTCATTGATACCCATATTGCAGCAATTCATATAAAAAATTGAACAAAATTTTTTAACAGGTGGCAACTCTGTTAATGTTTTAACCTACTTGATTTTAAACATTTACAATTCTATATGTTATAACACGTCTTTTCTAAACATTTCGAGTTGAAATATTCATAAAAATAATTTTGGCCGCATAAATCGGCTAAATACCCCTATGTGCGGTGGCGTGTAATGAAGACTACCGATTCTGGTTCTGAGATCTCAGGTTCGAGTGCGCTTGGAGGTTGTTAGAGTAAAGTAAGTAAATTAATTTAAATAATTATTTCAATTTAAATATTAAATAAAAATTGTACATAAATTTAATTTCATTTGGAAAAAACCTAAATACTCAAATACCATAAAAAATTAAAAGAAATGATTTTTGTGTTCTTTTTAAAACAGTAAATTTAAAAATTACAACAAGAGATATAAAAAAAAAAATAAAAATAAAAAAGGATTCGCTAGCTGAGATTCGAACTCGGATCTGTTGATTTGGCGTGCCAAAGCTTTACTCTGTCGACCATTGCCACGGTTGTAGCGCCGAGAGCAAAATGGCATACTTGTGCTTTTCACGGGGGGAGAATCGGCAGTCTATGCCGTCAACTGGTATGATGCTACTAGTATTTCTACTGGTAGCGTGCTGATGCAGGAGCGGACAATCGACATCTCCTATGACACCGCCATGTTAAAAATACCAGTCGCTAACTTTGAAAAAGATTACAGCGTGAACTAGTTGGGCTGAAACGCAAACTGGTAGCATTCTGGTTCACAACTGGTAGGTTTCCCTGCAGGGAGATTTGTGGTAGGTTGTGGCTGCAAATATTGTAGCGTAGTGAATGCTACGTTACAGTCTTTCAGAGTTTTTGCGAAGTTGAAAAAATAAATTTAAGCCAGGAGAAAATATACATAGATGCATTCCTTAGATAGTGGTACTTTTCCGCAGTTTGAAAAAATAATGTAATCTCGTTTTTTGTCAATACCACACTCAAACGAAACAACAGAGGATAAAATTTGCTTCCTGACGCAAATAGAGAAACCGGCTTCTAATTAAAATTTTTTAAAGTGAACTTCAAATTAAAAGTAATTTTAAAATGAAATGCATAGAATTCTTGGACTATTTAATCACTGAAGATTGAACCATCTCATTATTGCTATTCAAATATGCCATAAATATAAAATAATTTATGGCTTCTGTGTACAGTGAGGTGTACATTAGTGTGGGCCGAAAATCCGCTTTTTTAGAATTTTTATTGGTAATAGCAAAAATATGATTCATTATGCTTTAAGAAAAATCTGTGTGAAATTTGAAATTTTTTGGTCAATATCCTAAGCTCGCCCAAGTCCATCAAAGTTCAATATGCTCAAAAAATAGAAATTAATATATTAATTAATTAATACATTTTTTTACTAAAATTGCTATAATCTTCGAAAGTATTAGTCCTACATAATTTGGTATATGGACTTTTTTTGTAGAGAATCGAAGTTAGCTAAGAAAAAAATTTTTTTAGTACCTGATCTTTGGTGGACTTGGGCGAGCCTAGGATATTGACCAAAAATTTTCACATTTCACACAGATTGTTTTTAGAGCATAATTAACTATATTTTTGCTATTACCAATCAAAATTCTAAAAAAGCGGATTTTCGGCCACGCTAGTACACTCATGTTAAAATGAATAACACTTTTATTTCTTATGAACTATATTTTATTTATGCCACAATATTGTTAAAAGCAAGTTCTCTGGCGTTTTAAAGCATTATCTGTTACCTACATTCATAATTTTGCTTTATAAAAAATTGTACCGAAAAGTACTGATTTTTTTAGCATGAAAAAGTCAAATGTACTGATTTCGTACATAAAAAATCTGGCAACCCTATGAATAACACTAAAACTGACTTGTTGTTGGAGGGCTATAAAATTGAGTGAAGGCTGCACATCTGCATGCAAATCATAAAAAATGCAATATATAATGCATTTTTCAAATAGAGGGGTTGGAATTTTTTTTTCGTTTTTTAAATAGTGGAATCGTGTTTCTCGTCTCAAAATCTATAATATTGGTATAATGAATATACAAAAAATGTTTTTGTTTTTTACTATATCCGTTGGATTTTGCATGTTTTTTTCGAAGAACACTATTTTTGACCAATTTTTTTTAAGTCAAGGAGTGATTGTGGCTCAATGGCAAAATTTTTCCTTGAAAGGCAATTACCTACATTAGCTTTCAAGCCATTTTGTTTCTTATCAAAATATTGCTCTGTCGAAAGCGCTACGATTAATTGGCATGAAGTGTTAAAAAAGCACACAAAAGTGTGGCAACCAGCCAGCTCGAATATCTTATTTTTCAGTCGAGCAATGTAAGTTTGAAATTTTAAAATTAGTGTATTTTTCTCAAAAACGTATGACCCAAAACATATGATTTATAAAAATATAATTCATTTATAAACAATATATAATATAATAAAATAAAATGTCTATCATACTTAGGCGTATAAAATTTTTGATTCTTATTTAAATCAAAATTATTAAAAGGACTTTGTTCCCATTGACGTACGCCAAAGATCATGTAGAAGTGGGAACTTGTATGACTGCCCATTGATATCTCGGTTATACAGATTAAGGAAACAATTTTAAGACATTTTCGCCAAAGTTGAAAAATCTGACTTTTGACAAACAAATACTCCTTTGTGGTTTGCATCTCCACAGCAGTGTTGCCACAAAAAATTACCATATTCCTCAAACACAAATGAAAAATCCGAACAAATCCGAACAAATTACTCAAAATTTTCTTATTACAAATATGAGTATTGTGTACTACATACTATTTACAGGTACTTAGTTTAAAGGTTAATTACATTCTCCAATTCAATTGGTACATTTGTTCTTGCGGCTCAAACAAAGTGATTTGCTTTGTATATAATATTGCTGCAACTATATCAGTGCTCAATCTAGTCCTCAAGTCAGTCCTACACATTTTTAAACCACTAAATATAAGTTCTACTGAAGCATTAGAAAAGGGGTCTACCTATTAGTAATGCAGATATAATTTTTTTTAATTTGGAAACTTATATGAACCTGAAGAATCTTTTAATTCAAGAGCTTTTTTCCTATAATTTTGTGGATCTAATGATGAATCAATATGAATATTCTTATGATCATGTTCTCTCCATTCGTTATCAAGATTTTGCAAGTTCAAATTTGTAAGTTGAAAATATAACGATGGAATGAAAAAAATGTCGATAACCTTTTAAATATTTAAGGGCAAACGCAAATATGCTTAAGAGCGAAAAACACCACACAAGCGGCTTGACAAACCAAGCGAAATATCCCTTTGCTTAAAGCTTCTTATATTTTGTATGGGGGTGTTTGAAGGATTGACAAGCCATTTGAAATGTGAACAAAAATTAAAATGTTTTGATTTTCTGGCCGCCATGTTGACGTTTGATCAAACCGCTTACGTTGTGTATGGTAAAATCGCATACAGTGCCGGTCAAAAATGGATGAATGGTGCTTCGTTTTTAATATTTACAATGTTTTTCAAGTTAAAATTTTTATTGATATTTTTTTATAAAAATATGGTTCATGCTTCAACAAAAACCATATAAATAAATCACACTTTCAACCTTTATAAATTCCCCATATTTTACTAAATTTTGAGCTTTTTAATCAGATTTTTTATTTATTTTTTTTGGGTATCTATGCGGCTAATGGGATTATAAAACTTTAGTAACATTAGTTCAAGTTTTGAGTGGCTAAAAGATCGCATTAATTTTTAATATTTTTTGTGTGCTGACGGCTGTTTCGGTTTTATTTTCATATAAAAAGCGAATTTTTTTTCGCAAAAGTCTTGCGCATATTCTTCCACAAAAAATTCTTGCACAAATTTTACTAAATTTTATAAAAAAAATGTTGGTTTTGCCGAATTTTAGATAAAAATTTGTGGAATTTTTCTAAATTCTGTATAAAGTTTGAAATTGTCATTGACATGGTTTTTGTTAAAGCATGAACCATATTTTTTTAAAAAAATATCAAAAAAATTTAGCTTGAAAACCATTGTAAATATTAAATTCATCCACTTTTGACCGCCACTGTATATGTATACGAAGAAAATTATAGTTTATACATATATTGTTTGTATAGTAAAATAGGAAACATCGATTCGGTAACAAACTTCAATAAAAAATTAAGCAATTGAACTACTCCATAAAATTTATTTTGCACTTAGTCCTAGTTCATTTTAAAATAAATTAAATTGACGACAAAGAAACATATACTTAAAACGCAGTTTATTTAATATCAATACTCTTGGGACAGTTTCTGGTTAGAAGTATATTTTTTAAATGGCTTGTATTTAATTTGTTTCTTTGCTTGGAACAAATAAATTTTAAATCCGAAAAAAATTGTTAGCAAAAGTACATAGAAGGAAAAAGTGATAACATCTTAAAAGAAAATTCTTTTGAGTTGAGGATACAAACTGTTATATAATATTTCCAGAACTCAATTATATCGCATCCATTATAAAAATGTATCTCGCTTCGTAGGATTATTATTTCTACTTGAATTTCAAAATTATATTTACTCACATCACAAGTAAAGGGGTTTTCAAAGAGATGAATAAAATTCTGAATTCCCTTAATGTATTCAAATCTACTTCTTCTTCTTCTTTTTTGGCGCTGTAACCGCCTAAGCGATTTTGGCCGACTTCAGTAAAGCACGCCAGTCGTTTCTCCTCTGTGCCAACTGACGCCAATTGGAAACGCCAAGTGAAGCCAAGTCCTTCTCCACCTGATCTTTCCATCGCAGTGGGGGCCTCCCTCTTCCTCTGCTACCACCAGCGGGTTCCGAGTTGAATACTTTCAGAGCTGGAGCG
>NW_016157443.1:261687-286593 GCF_001687245.7 Rhagoletis zephyria
CGGGTGCGTATCTTGGCTGCAACAAGATAGTGGTCCGAGTCGATGTTTGGGCCTCGGAGTGTGCGTACGTCTAAAACACTGGAAGCGTGCCTTCCGTCTATCACAACATGATCGATTTGGTTTCTCGTTTTTCGATCCGGAGACAGCCAGGTAGCTTGATGGATCTTTTTATGCTTGAACCTAGTACTGCATACTACCATGTTTCGGGCCCCGGCGAAGTCGATCAGCCTCAATCCGTTGTCGGACGTTTCGTCGTGGAGGCTGAATTTTCCGACGGTGGTTCCAAAGATCCCTTATTTGCCCACCCTGGCATTGAAGTCGCCAAGCACGATTTTGGTATCATGACGGGGGCAGCGCTCGTACGTGCGCTCCAAGCGCTCAAATCTGTCCTCAAAATTAAAGAAAAGAGTTTCCAATAGTTTGGCATGATGATCCCTTTTTGTAAGTATCTCCGTCTCTGCAAAAATAGCAGCGGTTCTTGGGAAATTTGAATAATCCCCCGACCGAACTTCAGAAAAAAGTAAAAATAAAATGGTTTGAAAATTAATAATTTCTTTAAATAACCTAAAAGTTATTTCCCTTCCTTGGAGTTTCAAATTCAGTTCATTTAAATAATTTGTTATATCCGAGAGAAATGCTAAATCTGAAATAAATTCGATATCCTGCAAAGCCTGTACTAATTTTTCTGTTCCAACCAAATTCTCAAAACGTAAAAATTCCAGTACTTCTTTCATTAGAGCGAATAATCTATTCAGGGAATCACCACGGCCTAACCACCGGACTTCCGTGAACATTTTAAGATCATAATATCTGGCATTAGTGCTTTTTAAAAATTACGTAAATTTCCTGTGGTTAAGGGAGTGATGCCCTCCTCTTATTTTAGCTATTATTTCCTCTGCAGTTTTCATGGTCGAAAGATTGCTTAAAAATTTAGAGGCAAGAAAGAGTTGATGAATTACGCAATGAAAGGAAAAAACATTAATATCGTGATTTTTTAGCTGACCCACAAAGCGGCATTTATTCTAAAGTGAATGGCCAATCGAATAGTCGACCGCTTTCGACTACTCGAATATTGTTAACAGATTAATAGTAGTCGAATTCAGTCACATTCGAATAATTCGGGTAATCGATTAACCGAATAGCCCGAGCTCTAGTATGTATGTATGTACTAAATATATCGAGGGCTTATATTCAATACCCTCTATCTACATATTTAAAAAAAATTAGATTCTGATATATAAATCCACATAAGACTTAACTGTCATCGGTGAGATTAATGCTGATCTTGTATTTATTTGAATTTACCTTTAAATTGCAAAGTCGGAATTAACATCAGTGATGATAGGTAAGTCCCAGATGGGTTCTAACATCACAAAGTATGTAGAGGGTATTGAATATAAGCCCTCGATATGCATTAAAAATCATTAATTTGAATTTATTCTTATAATAATGGGAAACAAATATTTAGTTTAATGTAAGCATCAAATTAGTTTTTATTTAGTATTGGAATAAAACACAGGGGATTTCTGATGCATTCTAAAGTGTAAATAAGACCTTTTCCATTTTTTTAGGAAGTAAAGCCCACCGACAAAAGGAAATAACGCCCGTGGAATTTGTTTCCTAAAAAAAAAATAAAGACCACAGGCGATATTTCCCCGGGCGTTATTTCACAGCACCTATATGAAAGTATATTCAGTTGGCATATACGTCGGCAGATTCAAAAGGGTTGCAAGCTGTGTAAATGTACATACATATCTCAATAAGTACTAAATCTTATATATGTACACAGGTTAAATAGGTTAGGCAAAAAAATGTATACAGTGGTGTAAAAAGCGCATCCATCAACCTTCAGCAATCGGCGACTTTTGGCTGATGCTCTCTGACAGAATGAAGTATCTTGGCTTGATCTCTGACAGTAAGCTTTCCTGGAAGTCGAACATCGAGAAAAGAGAAAGAAGGTGTCGATAGCATCATACTGTTGCAGCAGTGCAATTTCAGAGCAGTGAGGCCTCTGGCCAAGGTTGGTTTACTAACTCTCAGAAAGCATAATCAAAGCAATTGTGTTAGACGGCGGTATGGGGTGTCCTTGTCTAGCGAACCGTAGTAGACTAGGCCATCAACGTTAAGCAGTTGGTGAGAGACAAAGATCTGTCTCAATAATTAGTGGAGCCGCAGCAGCATGCGCCGTAGCTTTGCTAAGGGGCGTGCGCTATAACTTCATTTCCAAGTATGGACACTCGGGAGCCGTTAGAAAGTTCGAGTTCATACTGGCCTGAACTAATTACTGCATACCGGTGATGAGTCCATGTGGATACATCAACATGCACAACCCATCCATTTTGGACAGTTTAGTATCCGCAAATGTAGGCCTGTGATCTTATTTACGGATGGATCGAAGTCTAAAGATAAGATACAGTTCAACAATCTCTTCAAAGAGGAGTTAGCACAAAAAAAGGAAAAAACGATAATAACCAGCTACAAACAGAGTCCTTATCAATTTATATGATACGTTCCAAGTCCGTTAGGGATAGCCTGACGCCTTTCTCGACCGCATCCGACCTGTTCGCTTCCAAGCTTGTCTAAGTTCCAGACCGCCGCAGAAATATCGCTGGCAGTGCATTGCCGATGGAATGAAAGTTGACTTACGGCCGGTTGCTCAAAGCCTGGTTGCCACTAATCCCTTGTTAAACATCGTTATCGACGTTACCGACACTGCGTTATATACATGGATTCGAAAACGTCGATAACGATGTTAACCGATGATTAGTGTTAACCAGGCTTTGAGCAACCGGCCCTTAGTCTTTCTGGCCACGGCTATACAGTTGATGTTCTAGGGAGTTCTTAAACCTATATAAATCAAATCCCTTGTTCCTGGGGAGAGTTATTATTTTTTTTGCCCTAGTGGTGGGCGAAAAATCACTTCGGATCTATAACAGCCGTCGCTGTTACGTATGTATGTGGTGTGGCCACTAAAAAAAACCCTCTCTCTTGACTCTCATTATATCCGCTTAAAATCAACTTATATATGTATGTATCTAAGTATCTTTGGCACAAATTGTGGTCCTTTGCATTCCAGCTTTGATAGGTTCCACTGTACAAGTATCTGTTTGTATATTAAATTATACCATGTAGCTGGCATTCAGTGTTGCCACTTTGTAGAAATTCCTCAAAACGTGAGGAATTTCGGGTACGCTTAAGTATTTTTTGAGGATTTTTATTTTGAGAAATTTTCTCTGGATATACTTGCAGATAACAAATGCAGCCATGTTTTACACAAGAGAGTGGTCAAATCGCTCTGCAAATTTTTGAACAAAAAGCTTTCCGAAATTTTATAAATAGAGAAATACACCACACAAGTGCCTTGTCAACAGAGTGTCCAGATTTGGAAATACATTTTTTCCAATTATAAAAATATACAAGACTTAGTTTTTCACGATAATTTTACAGAAGAGGCTAAAAAAACTGCGAGATAAACTTTACTTAAGAAGCATATTAAAAGACTGTCAAAAATGTTTAATCGACGATTACCTAGTCAATTAAATACTTTTAAAAAAGCTTTGATTCTCCAGAAAAGTGTGTGAATCACAAGAGGGCGAGTTTCAGGTACCTGCCAATTCACTGTTTGATTTTGAAGGAAAGAAAAGCAGTTTAACTTTCCCATGGAGTAACTTTTCTCAGAATTTGAATAATTTTGGATAATTGCTTACGGAGTGAAAACCGCAACAGGCAATAAGATGTTTGGAAATATAAGTTAATTCATAGTATTATCCTTTATTATGCTTTTGTTGAGCGCGTTTTTTCCGTAATGAATTCAACAAAAGCTAAGATTCGAAATAGGATGAGGTTGGAAAGCCTTAATTCAATACATAGTTCGAATAAAGTGTTATACGAAGGCTAATAGTTTCTGCTGCAAAACGTTTCCAATGTCAAACAGTATGTCATCAAGGTTGAATAGCTCAATATATGACAACAACGGAAATGTAAATGATTCAGACACTATAGGTGATTTTGAAGAAATTGTGGAAATAGCTGATCTCGGCTCATTATAGGTTTTTATTTAATTTTTACCGCCGAGCTCTTAAAAGCGGATTGTGCGATTAATCAATTAATATGAGTTATAATAAATTTAATAATTGCGCAGTCCTATTGCAAAATGTGATGAAACAAATATTTTTAAAAAATATGCGTATTTTTAAAGAAAATTGTTTGTACATCACTATTATATAAGTGTTGTGTTATTTATTATTACCCTCTGAAGGTGTTATATTCGTTTTTGGTTTTAAAAACTATGTTATAACAAGATCTCATTTTTAAAATAAAAGATTTATTAAATCAATTTCATGAATTTTATTTAAAAAAAAATTGGCGATTTTTGGCGTTTTTTTTCAGAAATTGCGCTTTTTTTTAAACGCCCTGCTTGTCAAACATTCTTCAAACCTACTTTTCCTATTTCGCCATACACCATGCAAGCATGACTCGTTCAAGCAAAGAATTTTAGTTTTCTTCCGGTTCACAATGTAAAAGGGTTTGGTTTTCTTCGATTTTTCTCTCTCGCGTCCTCATTCCGTTGTGAATGAGCCGATTTTATCATACACAACGTAAGTCGTTTGATCAAATGTCAACATGGCGGCCAGAAAATCAAAAAATTTTGATTTTTGTTCCTCCAACGGCTTCTCAAATCATCAAATACCCCCATACACAACATAAATAGCTTTAAGCAAAGGGATATTTCGCTTGGTTTGTCAAGCCGCTTGTGTGGTGTTTTTCGCTCTTAAGCATATCTGCATTTGCTACTAAATATTCAAAATGTTATCGATAATTTTTTTCATTCCATCGTTATATTTTCAACTTAGTTTAAATTTGCAAAATCTCGGTAACGAATGGAGAGAACACGCATTGTTCGATTATAAGGATATTCATATTGATTCCTCATTAGATCCAGAAAATTATAGGAACAGTTTTTGAATTAAAAGATTCTTCAGGTTCATATAAGTTTCCCAATTTAAAAAAAAAATTATATCTGCATTACTAATATAGCCCTTTTCGAATGCTTCAGTAGAACGTATATTTAGTAGTTAAAAAATGTGTAGGACTGACTCGAGGACCAGATTGAGCACTGATATAGTTGCAGCAATATTATATACAAACCAAGGCATACAAAATGGCGGTGATACTTTGTTTTAACCGCAAGAAATGTACCAATTGAATTGGAGAATGTAATTAATTTGTATACTAAGTACCTATAAATAGTATGCGGTACGCAATACTCATATCTATAATAAGATATGTTGAGTAATTTGTTCGAATGTTGAGGATTTTTCATTTGTTTTTGAGGAATTTGGTAATTTTTTTGTGGCAATACTGCTGGCATTACCCAACTCCGTGACCGTTGTTTGCAAGTAATTGAAACATTCAATTTAATTTACGGTAAATTGTATTGGCTTAATAGCGCATTGCGTCAAACCGTCACCAATAGATCAAACAGGCTATCACACCGTAAATTGTGAGCTGATGAGCAAGCAAACCAATTCATTAATGCACAAGTGGCAAGTGGCAAGAGGCAAGCGTATTAGTATGTACTCCAGTGGCTCACTTAATTCAGATGCGAAGTGGTGATTGTGTGGATACAACAGGGGTCGGCGAAAGTAAAACTCTGTTGATGAGCGCAAGAGAACTGCTCCGCCTGAACAGCCCGGTAGGAAATATAAAATATTTTATATATGTACATTAGACTGTCCCAAAAAACCAACATGGTTTTTTTTTTTACGCATACCCCTCATTTCATTGGTGTTATCTTAGAAAATATCCGAATAAAATTTTATGCAATTCTAACCACGGCAACCCGTGCCGACTTGCAGTCAAAGTTATCAGAATAAGCTTGTTGCACTTCGCGTGTTTTGTTAATTTACTCATTTTACTTCCTTATAAGACGGTATTACTATACTCCCTACAGTATTAGGACATAATACTTAGTAACCCTGCGTTTTTGGTTTTTTACCTGGTAGTCAGGATTTTTTCCAAAGGACCATAAATTATAATATATTTCCAAAAGTTTACACAAAATATGGAGATATGGGTATCAAATGAATGAAGAATTCGAAACAAGATTAACTATAACTTTTGTTTTCAATTATAAGGATACTAAAGGATAAAAATTTCAAAGGATATTTTTCAAATTTTCTAATTAATACTGCCACATTTATTCTTTAATCAACCCGAGAGGACATGTCAAACACTTAAACAATTTATTTTGTTTATTTAATATTATGAAATGCATTTTTCAAAGGAGGAAAAGAATTTGTTAAAAAAGTAGAATATAAAAATTTAATTAAAAAATGGTCTAAAATAGCAAATTTTCAGGACATGCACAAATTATTCGACTAAAAAACATATAGTTTTGCAGCCTTGTAATACACTCCTTCAAATCCACTATGCTTTTTCCATTAATTAATTTCTTCGATGTGCTTGGGATGTCTAGTAGAAAAATTTGTGTATCTCCTGAAATCGTGCAATTCTGAACATTTTTTAATTGGTGTGAGAGGGCGTTTGATGAATACAAAATTATTAAATTCAACTTTTCTACTACATTCCTTTTTCTTAAAAAAATGCCTTACAAAATATTAAATAACCCAAATCATATGCTTTCTTATTTTATATGTCCCTTCAGGCTGTTCAACTGTTGTAAATCAGTACGATATGAAAATTATGTTTAGTTAAATTTTTTTTATGTCATACGGAAGTACAACCATTATATCAACCCGAGAGGGTATGTCAAAGACTAAAACGATTTATTTTAATTATTTAGAATTATGAAAGGTATTTTTTTAAATGAGGAAAAAAATGTGTAATACAAGTTGAATTTAATAATTTAATGTTCATCCTACGTCCTATCACACCTATTAAAAAATGTTCTACAATTGCAATCCTTCAGGACATACACAAAATATTCGAATAGGAAACATATCGTTTTGCAGCCTTGTACTACACCGTTAAAAGCCGCTATACTTTTCGATTAATTAATTTTTTCGATGCCCTTGGGAGAAATCCTGTCGTCCTATTAAAAATTTAAAGGTGCAGATTTACTAGAAATGCGTTCAAATATGGGAAACATTTCGAATTTATTTCATTTCCAAAGTTTTCATGGACGATTTGGCAGCCTTAGTTCAAGTTATTAACTAAAACTTCAACTAAAAGTCGGCACGGGTTATCGTTAGCCTACGGCCATAAAACTTCATATATTTGCTATTTAGGCTAAAAAGCACAAATATAGAGGGTATGCATATCAAAATTTCCAAACAAGTTTTTTTCCATTTTGCGTAAAAATTTCTCACTAGAACAAAATATGTTAATTTTTTACTATGGGAGTGTATGTTAATCCAATACCTTGAAGCCGTTTTTCTCGAACGCATTTGTACAATATATTGTATTGATTTTGGCCGTTTTATTATACTTTATTCGTTAATTTTGAGCCCCAGGCCGGCTGGAGCTCAAAATTAACGAATAAATTTTTGAAAAAAATTAAACTATGAAGTTTTGTAATGTCCTGAATAGTTAACGAAAATTTCAAAATCGAAAACGTTTCAAAAATATTTTTAGAATTTAATTTAAAAATATACCATTTTATAAAATTCCAGTGACACGCAAGTTGTGATAATTTACTGTACAAAAAATACGTGAAAGTCAAGTAAAATCGCTAATAAAGCACATAGTATGGAAGTATAAAAAGCATTTCATCATATAAAAATGCTAAAATTAAACTATAATGATATAAAATATGTTTCCCGAGTAGTCAAAAAAAATTTACAATACATTTACACAGTATATTTACACTGAAAGGTTGTAAGTGTCTTGTACAATATATTGCATATATTGAATAGGCAATTATTTATTTATTTATTTATTGAGTCTATGAACATTCCTTACAGACTAGGTAACAAAATTCAGCTTAATTGATAAGTAAAGAAATAAAATTTGTAAAATTGAGTTCAACAGATTTTTGAAAACATTTATCGAGCAAGAAAAATCAATAATTACATTTTTAGAGATCATATTGAAGGAAAGTTAATTAAAACGGGTCATTTGTATTTTATATTGTAATTGTATCTGAAATTTTTCAAAATTTCTTTATACAATTCTTTTCCCATGGAAAAAATTTAAAATCTTAACTAAAGATACTTAAAAAGATATAAAATATTCATTGCAACATATCTGCAGCAAAATCAATTACTTTGTACATCCAGAAGTTCATTTTCAATAAAATAAAAGTTTTATTCCGTCAAACCTAGTGAAATATTTACTAAGTTTTCTTGAGTGCTTTTACTCCTTTGCGGACTTTTGTACAATATATTGAACAAATTTGAGGTAACGCTAATAGCTACCCAAAACAACTTCTGAATATTTTTTTTTTACTTTTGGTATTATGACGCTATATGAACCTTGTAATTAAGAGGAAAAATTTGTATGTTTATCAGGGTAGGATTTGACCGGAAAGGGTTAAGTTATGACAGTATTGAAGTAAATGAGCGACAGGCTCACAAATACGTTACACATATGTATTTTGTGTTTGTTAATCGAAACTTTCCATATCCTTATGAAAATATTAAAAACGTCTTTTAATACCTGTTTTAAATGCCTTACAACTCAAAAGGCGTTTCATTCCACCAAAAGCATTTTCAAGCATTGCAAACATATGTTTATATTTCTCGCAAGGCATGTTTGCATTCCTTGAACAAAGCAGAACGACCACTCGCGATGTTGATTCGTTGCTGTCTCGCCAACGACTAAACCAGGGGTCGGCATTCTAAAGCTTTAAACACATTGGAAACGACGGGCTGCGAACACAGCTGTCAAATTATTTTAACATGTACTCTTATGTATATAATTATTTTGGCGACGACACGGCAGCACTGCGACTATCCAAAAATGTAGCTGTGGCCAGATTGGATCTATTTCTATTTTTCTAGCGACAGATAAGATTCTTCCTCTTCTTTTATGTCAAACTCAAACAAACTCATGTGTCGCTGCCACGTTCAAAAAAATCATGTTGCCGTCGACAAGACGTTTAGATTATGTAGATAAAACCTTAATGTCGTGTCGTGTGGTGATGTCTTTTTCGATGTGTTCAGAGCTTAACACATTCAAAGAGTGATCGGACTTTACCACATTGTGGTAGATCTACCAATATTTGGAGCATCCACCACATCTACCACACAAGGTCTGAAATCTACCACATGTTCCCATTTTTGAGTAGTTATAATTTAGCTCCACATGATTTTCTTTATTTTTTTAATTTTAAGAGTAAAAATTGTCCAACACTAAACACTATGTGATAACAAGTAGGGACACGATATCGAACCGAAACTATAGTACTCATTCAAAGTATCGCTGTAAAAATATCGGGTACCCATTAATATCGTAATAAAAAGGCCCGATATTTCAAATATCGATACAAAATTCAAACAATTAAATCTGAATATTGGTGCCATTTCTATTTAAGAATTAACACTTTGCACTTTATAAGCACATCACTGAAGGCGCGCCACATACCAACCTAAGATAGTACACATTTCTGCGCTTTAATGCGCAAAATATATCCATATTGCTTTATATATAAATTCCAAAGCAAGTAAGATTATAGTACGACATAGATTTGAAAGAAATGGAATGTTTTAAAACAATATTAACAACAAAACTTTCAATAGAAAGTCAATAAGGACAAATTTTTACATTTTGGAATTTGGAAAATTAACTTTAAATATTTCAAATATTACTACAAAAAGTTGTATACTAATAGTCTTGGCCAATTCCCAGAGTTTTAACTTTTGACGTTTTCAATTTATTTTCTAATAATTTGTCATACAAATGTATCATTATTCACATTAACTTTGTAATGTACATTTACGGTTCGATACGATACACGGGTTCTGGTACTCGATTCCAAAAAATATCGTTTGAAAACTTTCGAGTAAATAGTATCGGTATCGAATGGCAAAAATATCGATATAGTATAATATAGTATCGAAATTTGTGTCCCTAATAATAAGAATGATAGTATACAAGATTTCGCATTCTCGGCGGCGATAAGATTTCTCAAGTAAAAGTAAACAAATCCGAATGGGAGGAGAAAAGAAACTGTCAAACAGTGAGTTTTCTTAATTTCTCAATATTAAACTTTTCGTCGGGAAACGTTATTTTATTGTGTTAAATTGCAAAATATATGATTTATAAAAAGAACTAATAAAGAAAATGTAGAAAATTTGCGATTTTTGTGAAAGTAAACACATTGGTAACGACGGGCTGCGGACCACAGCTATCAAATTACTTTAACACGTACTCTTATGTAGATAATTATTTTGGCGACGACACTGCGACTAGCCAAAAATGTAGCTGTGGCCAGATTGGATCTATTTCTATTTTTCTAGTGACAGATAAGGTTCTTCCTCTTGTCAAACTCAAACAAATCATGCCGCGTTTAAAAAAATCATGCCGCCGTCGACAAAGCGTTTAGAATCTAAACTTTAGATCATGTAGATAAAACCTTAATGTCGTGGCGTGTGGTGATGTCGTTTTGGATGTGTTTACTCAAAATCGGTACGCATAAAATAGGTTATATCTTTTTGACAAGTTTTCAGAAAATAATATTTAATATATTAAAATAAAGGGAAGTATTCCGCTATAGATAGATGTTAGCGAAAGTTTCATATTTTGCTTGGATAAATAAATAACAGACAATGTCTTTGATAATGATAAAATTTTTCTGAACACCCGTTCTAGAGACTTGAGTAGTCAACTTGCTCTACTAAACTATCTTTAGTTTATGTTTTTTTATAGTTCGCGCATCTCTACTAATTTTGTTTTGAACAAATACCGTGTATTTTTCGAGTTGACGTACATATATAGGACATATTCGTAAATTGATGAGTTCCAGAACTTTATTCATTTCTTTGGCTTCAAACCGATTTAAAATTACCTGTGAATATTTAATTTTCATTAAAACCAACCGGAACTTTACAAAAGGTCTAAAGCAGTGATTTCCAAAATGGTCCAGGTGGACCCCAGGGGTCCACGGAAGACTTGACGGGGGACCACGGTGATGTGAAAAAAATACGGGGGTCCATGAGTTGTAAATAGGGGTCCACGAAGTTTTATCTGGTTTCGATCTAAAGAACTAAAATGGTTGCTTGATAGCCTCTTTATTTAACTTAATTTTTTTAGTGGTGTATAGTGCTCTTGAGGCACTGATGTACTTACGGTCAGTTAGTGTTTTTCCTGTAGACTAAAAAGAACCGGATGCTGGTATGACAATGAGTGGGACGCGACGAAAATTGCTGGTGGCAGGGATTTAAGCATTTGTGTCTTTTCAATGCTACAGGATAGTACGCCACCATTACCTTTATTGAATAGATTCTATAATGTTGAGTTCCTTGAGACTGAATGCTGGTTTGATTCCATCGCTGAGACCGGACTCACACATTGTCGATTCTTCACTGATGACTCCAAAACTGACTCTGGGTCATGATTTGGGGTCTTTGTCGAGTTTAATGGAGATAAGCTTCACTTTTCTGTAGGGTAATATGCTTCGGTCTTCCAGGCTGTGGTAATTGCAATACTCAAAGCCATGGACTAAGGGTGGAACATAGGTGGAGGGGAAGGAGTTTACGTGACTGCAGTGACAACCAAGCTGCACTTAAGGTATTCACCAGCCTCTATTTACGTACTTCCGAACTAGTTCGGCAATGCAAGTCTCGACTAAAATGTGATGGTGAACATAACGAGGTTGTTTTACTCTGGGTGCCAGGTCACTCTGGTCTGGCCAAAGTTGGCTCAGACCAGGCATACCTCGGTCCGCAACCAGTGTTGGCATTCCCACCTTCGGCAATCGAAGCCACCATCAGAAACTGGTTGAATACTTCGCTCAGAAATGACTGAGAGGCATCGAGGGGATGCAGGTGGGCAAAACTCATGTTGCCTTCAATCTCACAAGGTTTATCCAATTGTTTGCTCTCACTGAGCAGACGACACTGCAGACAACTTGCTGCACAGCTGACTGGTCACTACGCGGAACAAACACCTGACTGTGATAGGCGTAAATGACAAGTCCATTTGCCTATCTTGCCGTGAAGAAGATGACACGGTGGATCACTTTTTGTGCTTCTTGCTTGCTTGTTTATTTGCCATCAATTTTTTAAACTCGTTATTACCTCTATTGTCAGTTTCTGAATTAAAAGTTTGGCGTAAAAAGCTTAGCCGTTTTGATGTTTTAAGTTTTGTGTTTTAAAAATGTGACAAATATTTTTCGCCTCACTTTAAAACTCGGAGCGATAAAAATAAAAATGATGGCATTAACACAAATAAACTATTTTACATATACTCCACGTGCAAAGTCATGAGAGAGGCGAACATTTGATAAGTTTATGGTGAAGATAATGTAAATAACGGTAGCGATCGCAGTGCTCGTAAAAAATATAACTTTTCCGAGCGAGAGAGTATATTGATGTATTTACGAGCTCTATTTTTTTAAATCTACAAGTGTGATATCAGATTATTTTTATAAATAGAACACAAGAAAATATTTTACTTTTATTTTGGCCACTCTGAGTTTAGTTTTTGAATTCACCCACGATGCAAATTTACATTGTTAGATCTAATTTTCACATTTAATTTTTTTACGGGCTTTGGGAATATTTAGAAATGTGTCAGCAGGGGGTCCACCGAGACCAGTAAATTTTTGAAACGGGGTATACGAGAAAAAAAAGTTTAGGAACCTCTGGTCTAAAGTAAATGATACAATGGCTTAACACTTCGTGCAAGCGCTCCTTGCAGCATATTTCTGGGGTCTATGACCCATTGTGGAGTCTGATCGAGTTTTAATGAGACTGTTTCGATTCTCTCGTCATTTCATATCCCTTTGACAACTGTGTCAACTTCTATAAATTTAGTTTTAAGAGGATATCACCCTGTTTCTTTTTAGCTTAAAACTTTTAGCGTGGGAGTTGACCGAAGTCAAGATTTAAACATGTCTTTTAGTCATTACTAAAAAATACCACATTTGGTGTGAACATTGGGGTAAAGTAAAAGTAAGTGCGGTTTTTGTAATATAATTTATTTATTATATATTATATTATATTATATTATATTATTATATATTATTATATATTATTATAATTTATTTCCATTCGCTGAACTGTGGATAATCGTTTTCCGATTCTCTCGCGCAATCTTATTCTGATAAGCCGATTTTTTTTTTTTATAATTGAGGTAAAGAGCCGTATCCTTAAGCTGGTGCGAAATGATTTTTTTGATGATTAGCTTACTCTGTTAGTTTAAGCAGAAGGAATCTATTTATTGATTTTCGGAGGAAAACTAGAAGTTATGGTATATTTAATTTTAATTTGATTTTTGATCTCGAGAATGTCGGATTTTCAACGAATTTGCTCAACATTATTTTTGGAGCAGCCACTACCAACGCGAATAAAACCGTCAAATTAAATGCCAGTACTATAAAATTTAAACCTCATAATGGTAGATCTATTGTCCAACGATCTGCATTGCAAATTTTTAATACATTCAAACAATTGCTGTACAGGAACGTGTACCGATTTTGAGTGAACGATGCTTTACTTAATTTTTAGTGGCCCGTTTCAGAAAGTTTGACTCATATAGACACATATCAACGTATCTACGTACGAAAGTATATCAGACTCGTTCCCTGCCAGCGTTGCCACTAACAATTTTTTCCCACCTACCAATTACCTGCCCAAATCCGACCAAAATCGTTTACAACCTACCAAATAAATTTCAATTACAAAAAAGCATCCTGAAAGCTTACAATTCATTTATTTAAGATTAAATGTTCCGAATACAAAACCTTTACATACATACATATATGTACTTTGTACATTTTAAAACAATGCTGGGCACACCAACACAGTCTCATTTTGTTGTGGTAATAGTACGCCGCGCTCACCTTTTATAAATGTACTGAAACTGGTATTTTTCGTGCATGTGTCTTTTGCCCTATTTTGCTTATACGTATAGTGAAATAATGAATCGTGGAAGATTTTAGTAACTAATACTATTAGTTTATAGAAACTTTTCTATACGAAAAATTTAATACATACTTGTAAAATTTTAAAAAATTTAAATAGGTTTAACTCATTTGTTTAATACCTGGACACAATTTTATTGTAATCTAATCTTTGAAATGCTGGCCGGCCAGATGATTTCGGTGTTTTGATATTATTAATTGCATATAAATAGGAATTTAGTGCTAAAATTAGAACATAGCTTATAAATATTATTCATTAATTATTTTTGCGTATAAACCAGCATTTAAATTTATATATCGATTTCTTTAGATAGAAACAAATTGTTCTAAAATATATATATAAATCTTGGAACTCATTACCAAATTATTGAACGTTGGTCAGCAAGCAGCTCATTTTATATATTTTTTTTAAATTGACACGGCATGAAAAATACAGTTTGCTTGCATTAAAAATACGTAGGCATAACCGCATAACGGATATTGCCGCTTGTTGAAAGTTCTTTGAACAATTGACTCTAGTTCTTATACAGGGTCGCACTATGCATGCAAACACTAATCTAAGAAAAACACACTACTTTTTGCTTTGGGGAATTTTTGTAAATTTTCTACACAACATATGGCAAGCGCATGCTAAAATTATGAAGAAAAACAATCCATAACCGAGTCTGTTATTACCTTGGCGAAACCTGCAAGCAGACTGAATCGAAATTCGCTGCTTTGCTTCTGTGAACGCAGTGTTGCCAACTTTTGAGTTTGAAAAAGCACCAAACCTTGGTAAAAAGAGCGTTTTACCGCACTAAAAGCACACATTTTTTTTTTTAAATCAAAGGATACTTTTTTGCATAACAGTTTGTGGTAAACACAAGTAAAAAAATAAACAATATTTACATGTATGTATAAATAAATACACATTCATGCTTATGAAGTAATACCGAAGTACTGCACATTAAAACTGATACATCTGGAGAAAGAACAATCGAATCGCAACAAACGAAATTAAATTTTGAAGGGGAAGAGTAATAGTTAATGATACCCTAAGTAGAAATGAGCGAAAAAATTTGTTGTTTTATAATAAACCGTGTTTTTACACTTAGAGGTTCCAGCATCGAAAAATCTACAAAATCCGATGAACTCAGGTGGCAAAAAAAGTCAAAATTTTTTGTGTAATCAATCAATAATCAAGAAAATAAAAAAATAAATACTTAACCTATCTGCGTGCTAGCATTTTCAACGCGAATACAATTTAACAAGAACGCAAGAACGTGGGTTTGCAACTTAATCTTTTTATTAATAATGGTTTGCAGTTTAGTGCATTTAAATTTGTAGATTCTTGTAAATTCAGAAATTTTAGTTCAGAAAAAAGCACTAAAAAGGGCACTAGGCACTAAATCATTTTTTTTGGCGTTTTAATTTTCAAAAAGCACTAAATCTAGTGCTTAAAGCACCAAATTGGCAACTATGTGGGTACGTATACGAACTGCGACGCTGGCGTTGCTCGCGAGCAAAAATTGCCCAGCTCTGTTTTAAAACAAACAAGAAATAAATAAATGCAGATACAGTCTTAAGCACACTGNTTTCAAAAAGCACTAAATCTAGTGCTTAAAGCACCAAATTGGCAACTATGTGGGTACGTATACGAACTGCGACGCTGGCGTTGCTCGCGAGCAAAAATTGCCCAGCTCTGTTTTAAAACAAACAAGAAATAAATAAATGCAGATACAGTCTTAAGCACACTGTTACTGTCAATCTTAAGTTTATTTCTTAGTTTAGTTTTTATCAAAGAAAGCGTTGTAGATATCACAGCTGCAGAGCTATGTGGTAATGAAATTACATTAAAAACATAATTGTCGAGATGCATGAAGCAATTTTTATTCATTCAATTTTTAATAGAATAAACTTTTTCCCAAAATATATCAATATCCAGATCGCTGGAAATATCAAGCTCACTTAGTCTCAGTAAATTCCACTGCGTGGTTATTAGGAGGTATAAAGGAGATATAAGGAGGTAAAAGGAGGTAAAATTGGTAAATCTTCTTTAGAAATTACCTTATCTGGTGTCATTATTTGTAAAAGTTTTATATCTTCACGCTTTAAATCAAATATTAAATTTTTTTTGTCCAAAAACTCTATGTAAAACTTTAATATGTTGGTTTTAACTTCAAGGATTCTGGAACAATTGGCATTACTTTTCATAAACATCTCAACTTTCGTTCCACATTATTTTAACATGATTATTTTCATTTTCAAAATCAACATTAATATGTTACTGATCGCATCTTTTTTATAAATTAAGAGATAATGTGCTTTGATAGTTGCCTATAAGTATGGAAAACGAGAGCTTTCAGCTTGGAACACTTTGTTAAGATTGTTAATTATGAGGAAAATATAAATAGAAATAAAAAATAGCATTTGGTTATGCAATACATTCCTTCTGCCAGGTCTACAGATCGTTTACTTCGTAAAAGCAGAAAATAAAATAAAGTTCAAAACTATCCCATTGCTCAACTATTCTTAACACAACGCTTTCTAATGAAATCCATCGTGTTTGAGATATTCCCAAGATTTTGTAGGGTTTTACCGAACAGTAGTCCTGAAATTCCTTCAGTTAATGTATCCTCTTTGGACTGTGGGAAAAGAAACTATATATGTTGCGGCAAAGTGTCTGAATGCTTTTCGGCAATTTTTTACAAGCGTAACTTGAGAAAAGGTGAAGTAAGTGGCATGTGCACTTTATATAAAATAAATCCCAAGCCATAACACTGGCTCCATCAGTAGCCAAACCAATTAGGTTTCTTATTTTTAAAGGCAGGATTGGCAAATGTTTAAAAGGTACAATTGGCAAATATTTATATGCAAAATGATGTTTGAAATATATATGTAGTTATAATTAAGAATTTAAAAACTTAATTCAACTATCCGACCAAAATCTTACTTTGCCAACCAACCTACCATATGAAAAAGAAGCGACCAAATTTGGTCGAAAAAGAGCAATAGTGGCAACACTGTTCCCTCCTGAATTGCCAGCGCGCTCCTACATAGCAGCCTTTTTTAGAACATTAATGCAGAGTACTTGAAGGCTCATTCTATAACAAAAACCATATAAATCATTCTTGCAAACTTTGTACAAAATTCATAAAAATGAATCAAACTAAAAAAATTTTTCATCAAAATTTCAAACTTTTTATTCGGAATTTTTAGAAAAATTTTCCGTACGCAGTTTTGTAGCCCGTTCAATTTTAGTATAATAAAACGCAAGTTTCAAGTCGCTAAAAATTACCGCTGATTTTTTAGAATTTTTTTTGTCGAGGGTGTCGGAGGGTGAATGAGCTATATTTTAAATGAAAATTAACGAAAAAGATTTAAGATGGAAAACATTTTGAATATTGTGAAAAAACTAAATTACGAATACTTCTGCGAGTGACTGTATGTAATATATGTAAGTAAAAGCTTGGTTGTAGACAGGTCCGACGAGAGTAAACTCGGGCCCGGAACCAAAAAATCACGGGCTCCTATACATAAATTGTATTAATTTAAAAGCAGATGGTTTAAATCGCCGAACAATTTTTTTCTCAGGTTTCGCAGATGTTTGGTTATATCTACATATATATATTCTGAGGTATCAGACAATATAAATAGTAACACGAATCTCCTTCACTCAAACACGAAAATTCACTTAATCCTGAGACACCTTTAAATTAATGAAAATTAAAAAACAAAACACAATATTAAATTAAGGGTTGTATATATTTAAGGGCCACCATTTTTGCATTATACTTGCTTCTCTTCGATTGTCTTGTATTACTTTGAAGTTAATAAAAAAGTATTCGACAAAATAATCAGTTAACTTTCTTTAAGAAAATAAAGTCGTCAGCATTTTCTAATGTAATGTAACAATCCAAAAATATCAAAAAACTTTTTGGCGCGAACCCCAAGGGTATAAAAAATTGAAAAATCTGGTTTTTTCGAACATTGATTGAATTTTCAGGTAAAATTATTATTTCTTAGTTAGGATAGGTCTCATTTGAAAGCAACATTGTAAGCTATTCAACAGGCTACTGACCCATAATGAGACTGTATATTCTTTCTAACTCAAATAGGCTCAGAAAATAAAAAATTATGTAGAAAAATAAAAAAAACGCGAGAATTATATTATTTCGAAAAGGAACGAGGCCATGATTAAATATTCAAAATCGATTGGAATTATTTCTAGTATTTTTCTAGTACTAAGTACTATTATTATCCTTCAAAATGCACTCTCGAATGGTGTTATAAGATTTTGTTTCAAGAGTTACGACCACTTAAACTGCCGTGTCCTCGAATCTAACATCGCCAAACCAAGCATATGCTTTCTAACCCATTACGTCATCTTCCAATAACCATAGTTTTTGATGGAAAAATCGTAAAGCACCACCCGAAGGCGCATTTTGAAGGGTAAGAATAGTTCTAAAAGGCATAGAGCAAACAAAAGTGGCCATTAAAGTCGTTTCTCGTGTAACCGCGAAAAACCTCAATATCTTGAAGCAAGTGTAAGCTCGAGCTCGAGTTCTAAGCAGAAAATTACTTCTGAAACGGCCTACAGCTACTCATGCTACTTATTGCATTAAACAGACTACACGTTATCACGGTACCCTGGAAACAATTTTAACCCTCAAGTTGCTTCCCTTCGCCCATTCCTGTTGCTATTATTTCGGGGGACCTCACTGGGCGCTTTTTTTCTATGGTAACTTTTACTACTGCAAATATTACATAGGCCAACAAAAATTGGAAAAAATTTGGTTTCCTAAAATGTTAAAGCTGTTTTTGATAGACTTTTTTGTGCTGATTACGAATCTGTAAGTACAAATTTTCCATCAGCTTTAGATTTTGAGAAAAACGTGGTTAAAGCCCTAGCAAAAAAAAACAAAAGGTGATAGAACCTTCCACTTGGGCTTAAATTAAAGCTAAACTCTCGGCTACTATTCCTTCAAAAATACCATTCGTGCACCTTGACATGATGGTCACTTATAGTAACAACAGGAATCGGCGAAGGGAAGCAACTTGAGGGTTGAAATTGTTTCCACGGTACCGTGTTATTTAAAAACCTAATTATAATCTACACGAACGTATATCGCACAGGTAACGTAACAGTCCGACATTTTTTGCAAATTTTGACCTTAAAAGTAATTTTAACTCTCGGCGGACCTGGTTGTAGAACAAAACTAGATAAATGCATGGTGGTATTTTGGATTACGTTTTCCTTTAACAAATTTTTTACGTACATATGTATGTAATTAAGTGGAAAAACTAAACTAAGGAAACGTCATTGTGGGTGGAAAAATCGTCAAAACATCATCGAGCTAAAAACTTGACGTGGAAATCGTCAATTCGGTAACGCTGATCACATATTGAATCTTCCTTTGGAGCTCCGCTAGCTTTCTAATGAAAAACGGCACACTCTACGAGGGAAATCCCAAGTGAAGATGGAGTTGGCCTTACTTGCCTACGTGGGAAAGTGAAAATGCCTCGAATAAAACCGCGAATTCGGTATGGTTTCTCCGTTAATGTTCTGTATAGGAATCAGCTCACATTCAGTGCTTGAGCAATAACTATTTATATATAAACTACGGAAAAAGGCCATACCTACTCATGCTCATTACCTGTATCATTTAGTCGTTCCGCCTTCGAGAGTTAGCACACGACAACTTAAATGCATAAATATATAGCTTTAGCTGCATACTCATGCATGTATGCATTCATATATATGCAACTGCAAATTTATACATAAAGAAATATGTTCGTGTAAATCACCATTCTCTGCTACATATCACAGTTATCTACATTTTGTAACACTTTTCATTTCAATTATGACTAATATGTGTAATTTTTCTTGTTGTGCTGGTGACTTCACAAATCCCCATCTGCCATATTACAATTTATTGCACCATTATCGTTATTGTTATTGTTGCAACATTGTATATATTATATTGTATAACACCCCAAGTCAAATACGAAAGTATTTATTTCGATATAATCACCCCTTGCATATAGTGGTTGATAAAATAAAAGTACTAAGGGAAATTGCAAAAAAAAAGTTTGAAGGTTCACAGTGCGAAATTCATACACAGGTATGTATGTATGTACTACCGTGCATAGGTACATTAGAGGGCCAAGAATATTTAATTTCTCTGCCATTCGAATGCTGTGCCGTATTTAAAACAGCCCAAAAATTTGTTTTTCAAAAAGAAAATGTACATTGGATATTTTTTAGAAAATTCCCTTAGATGATGGAAAAATGTAAACTCATAAAAATTTTATAGACATGTCAACCAGTCGAAAGTGAGGACATTTTTATTGCAGCTTTTGGCTACTTTTTAAGTAATTGTTATAGAGAATAACTCATCCATATTTGAATCAACTCTCGTGTTCTCATGATGGAAGTATTTCCCTTTGCCATTATAACATTGCTTCCACTCCGCTGCGCCTGGGTTCTAGCCCTGGTAAAAGCAACATCGAAAAAAATATAGAAAAAAGGTTTTTTCTTAACAGCGGCGGCAGGCAATGGCAAACCTCCGAGTGTATTTCTGCCATGCAAAACAGCTTCTCATAAAAAATACAATCGCCGTTCGGAGTCGGCGTAAAACTGTAGGTCCCTCCCCTTTGTGTGACAACATCAAGGCACACGCCACAAATCGGAGGAGAAGCTCAGCCAAACACTAACATATGTGTAAGCGCCAATCTATTATTATTATTATATTTCATTTCATTTATTTATGGTTATTTTGTTTCTACCATAAAATGTCGCCTTTTGATAGCCCGTTTCCCTTTTCGTGTTCGATTTTAAATTAAAGGCAAAGGGTGAGAAATTTTTGTGTTCGTTTCTTAAAATGTCACACTCTTTTAATGGAAAAAAGACTCATTCTCTGCCCTTTGAAACTTTGTCAGGGGAGATGGTTGCCCTGAAAATCAGATGGTTGTTTAAAGCGACAATAGCCCTGTTCGCGTACGCACTATCCAGTAAATCCAGTACTAATTTTACTGGTTTTTTACTGGATGTCGTTTTCGTACGCAAAAACTTGCAAGAAACTAGCAAAAGAGGGGAAATTGAGAGAGCAAAAATGACAGCTGAACTTGCAAGTTTTACTGGATTTTTACTGGATAAATTTTTACTAGCAACTATTTGCTAGTAAGAAAAAGAGCTGATGGAATGATGCTTATTGTAAATCACATTAAGAAAATAATTGTTTCTGGTGCTTTTAGAGTTGCAATTGACAAAATAAACCTATTTAAATATATAGTAAGATGGAAAACACTAGTTTTCTAAGAAAATTGCGTCGGAAAATAACATTAATCAGCTCTTCATAAAACTAGCAACTTCTTGCTGGTTTTGCGTTTTCGTACTTTCTTGCATATTTCACTCATTGGGAGTAAATATTGGCTTACTCTCCGAAATTTGGTTACTGGCAAGTTACTGGATTTTTTTTTGCTGGAGAATACGAAAACACAACTAATATTATGAAATGCGTGAGCTAGACAACGACAATAAGGCAAAAACATGTCCTTTTACAGGGTTGTTGTAACATCAAACACATTTTGCACCGGGTAAGGGCAACATTTTTTGGTAGAAACGAAATCACCATAAGAAAGGGCATTAGTACAATAAGATCTTAGATCTTTTATAGTACAAAATCTTACTAATATTATAAATGTGAAAGTTTGTATGCTAGGATGTTTGGATATTTATTACCCAATCAAGCAAAAAACGGCTGAACGGATTAAAATATATGATACTTTTTTCCGGTTGTTGGACCAGGGACTGGACCTATTCGAAAACATGGTATTCAAGGTCTGATTTGATTGGAATTTGGCACGTATCTAGATAGACTACGGATTGGATTAGAATACATCTACACTTAGAAAAAAGTAACATGTTTTTTCAAATAGATTAGACATTTTTGAAAACAAGAATTATTTTTTTAACAGACTTAAACATAAGTAAGGGCTCGCTTATCTACATAAACAGCTTTTATTTGCATTAAGTCATGCATTTTCCTCTTTCAAATGCGCATAAGCAGCCGAACAAATGCACATTTTTGGGAATTTACTCGGATCAGGGGAATTTTCGATGACAACATTGGTAACAAGGGCTAGCTGTTGTCTTTTGTGCAAGTAAACAAATAAAGCAAGGAGTTTGGAGTGCGCGGTAGGCGAGTGGTGATAGTTGCTTGCTACAAATCTGTAGGTGCCAGGTTCGATCCTCGGTTGGAGCGATGGTCAAAATATTTTTCGTTTTTATTTTTTTTTTCATTTTATTTTTAATTTTATATTTAATTTTACTTTATTTTATTTTCATTTGTTTTATTTTATATCACATTTTTTATTTTACTATTAGTTAGTTCGAATTTGTATAGTTTAGTTTTATTAAAAAGTCAACAACAACTAACTGAAAGCAACGTTAAAAAATATAGGACTAAAAAATGAATGAATAAAAGAGAAGCCCCCGACCTTGCGGCTCGTTAATCTGCATCACTGCCGTACGTCAAGGCACAATTTTAATCAGATCAACTGCGCCGTTAATCCGGATCATCGCTGCCGTCTGTCTATGCTTTAAGGGTGGGTTGGTAAAATTGTTTTTGTTATCAATCCCCATTTCACAAATATGTTTCCATGTTTGGTTTGATCCTATAGTCTGGCGACTATAAATTGGTGGCCAAAAGTCAGGAAGTAACCAAATTGATTTTAAACTTAGTGTTTGGGGGATTTTGAGGTCGCTGGTTTCGAGTATGATGTCAGATTTTTTAAATTCGTAATAGCGGATCCAATGTGGCGGCCAAATTTTATAATTTTTGCCTTTTCATAAAAAATTTATTTATAAGTGAGATCGCTGACTTCGAAAGCGATGTACGAGTTTTGGAACTTAAAATGGCGGATGCAATATGGCGACCAAATTTTATAATTATTCCCTTTTCACTATAATAATAATAATAATAATAGATTAACGCTTCTCCTCCGGATTTGTGGCGTGCGCCCTGATGTTGTCACACAATGGGGACTCCGAACGGCGATTGAATTTTTTTTATGAGAAGCTGTTTTTCGTGGCGGAAATACACTCGGAGGTTTACCATTGCCTGCCGAGGGGCGTCCGCTGTTAAGAAAAAACCATCTTTCTATATTTTGTTGCGATGTTGCTTTGACCAGGGCTTGAACCCAGGCCCTGCAGAGTGGAAACGCGCAGTGCTAACCACTACACCACAGCGGTGTAGAAGCATGAGCGACTAAAAATTATTCACACTCACTTATTGAACGAGAAAAAGACTTTGAATATACCACGGATATTCGATAATCGACTAATAGTTGTTTATCTACTACACTTACACACTATAGGGATGTAAGTGTTTTCATTCTAGCGAGTGATGAATATAAGTCATCCAGTATTTCTTTTTGCTGAAAACCTCTAACGATAATTCTTGCTTTCATTCTTTTACCAGTCTTCCGGCTTTTTAACTAAATTCCCAGCATTATTTTTATTTAAACTAGTTTCTTTATCGCTTCTTTCGGATTCATTGCTTCTCACAGCTTCTTCAAAAGTCATCGGACTATCTGCACAAAATTTGCAAATACACAGTGAGAATACCTCTCAGGCTGTTTCGTTACTCTTTTTGATTTTCTTAATTCCTGTTCTTCTTTGATATATCTATTTTATCTTTTTTAAATTCCGTTATCCCATTTAAACTAAAACTTTTATCTAACTAGTTGTTTCATTTCTCATCAATTGGTTGATTATCTTCTGCATCTAATAATTCAAGACCTATCCAGTTTGTATTTTCTTCAATAACTTCAACGTGTCTAGCTACAACAACTTTGTTATTGATCAAAACTCTATATCCAACATTTTCATAGCCTACTTTCGTTAAGCTTCTGGTACCTTTACAAAAACTATGATGCCATATAAGTGTAAATTACTAAAAGTATGTTCACGTATAAATATTATCTCAATCAAAGCTCATTTTTTAATCACCCCGTTTACACAGGCCAATCTCCGATTATTATCCGTAAAATTTTTTGTGCTTGTTATATGTTTCTTCTCTGTACCACCGTGATCACTTTTTTCTGCTATATAAAGCAATTTAAATGTGTTTTAACTTAATCTATATTAATAAAAATGTTGTGTTCGTATGTCACGGTCGTCAAAACTCGAGAACGGCTGAACCGATTTGAATAATTTTTTTTTGTATTGTTCGGTATAATTCAGAACCAATGATATCGCAAAAAATTGGAGGGTTGCCACCTATTTGATAATTGTTAAACCCAATTATATTGATAAAATAAATAAATTATTACAATATGGGTATCAAATTAAAGAGGTTTAAGAAAGATAACTGCTGGAAATATTTTTGACGACGGTTGCCACCTATTTGAAAATTTTAACTCAGACAAATTGATAAAATTAATGAATTATTGCCATGTGGGTGTAAAACTAAAGAGTTTTAAGAAGGCGTACAGCCGAAAATATGTTTGAAGAGTGTTGCCACCTGTTTGAAAATTTAACTAAAGTACATCGATAAAATAAATGAAATATTACATTACTAGCTGTACCCTGCCACGCTTTGCTGTGGCATATTTCTGTTATATGGACGATAAATTTAATAACGAAACAAAGCATACGATTCATATGTGTTTGGTTATGTAATAAGTACTCGTGTGCACACAATATTTGTTATTTTTCCATTCTCTGCATAGATATCAAGGATATCTGGTTTGCCGACACAGGAACACGCAACATCTGAGAAGCAATCCGCATCTAAATCTAAACCATACTTTTCCAAAGTTCGACCTGGAGCATTATTGATTGTGATTCCGAATGTCAATCGAATTGGGAATTC
>NW_016157443.1:287909-288143 GCF_001687245.7 Rhagoletis zephyria
CTCTTTAGTTTGATACCCACATTGCAATATTTCATTTATTTAATCAATCCAAAACGGTCCACCCTAATGCTTAATAATATAGGTACATATGTACGCATAAATGTACACTAAAGTGGTCCAAAAATTTATGTAAAAATAATAAGGTCGGATTTTTAATGCCGCCACCCCCTAGGATTGTTATATACCGAAAAAAATATACCCATATTTTTTATTTTGAAATAAAAAATAATTTAG
>NW_016157443.1:288167-300879 GCF_001687245.7 Rhagoletis zephyria
GTTATATACCGAAAAAATATACCCATATTTTTTATTTTGAAATAAAAAATAATTTAGGTAGTGCTCAAAGCGCTCAAAGTTTTCCATGTATTTTATATGGAGAAAAAACATCTTTTCGTAGAAATAGTGTAGAATTCTTGAAAATTAATATTTTTCGATCGGAAAACTTTACTTATCTTCATGAGATTCTCAGTAATGATACTCAATTGTTTCTTTAACAATTTTTTCATGGTAACTATATTTTATAGGTCCTCCAAAGCCCTTAGAGAATAAAAGAGGTTTAAGAAAGATATCTGTTGGGAATATTTTGGAGAAGGGTTGCCACCAATTTTTAAATTTTAACTCAGTTAAATTGATAAAGTAAATTAAATATTGCTATGTGGATATCAAACTAAAGAATTTTAAGAAGGCTGACAGTCGAAAATATTTTAAAGGAGGGTTGCCACCTGTTAAAAAATTAAGCGCAATTTTATTGATAAANGGTAATTTGGGTATCAAACTTTAGATTTTTAAGAAGGCTTACAGCCGAAAATATGCCTGAGGAGGGTTGCCACCTGTTTGAAAATTTAACTCAATATAATTGAAATAGGTATCAAATTAAAGAGGTTGAGGAAAGAAAACTTTAGGAAATACTTTTGTGCAGGATAGCCACCTATTTGAAAATTTCAACTCAGCTATATTGATTAAACAAATAAAATATTGCAACGTGGGAAGCGAACTAAAGAGTTTTTAAAAGTCCTACAGTAGAAAGTTTCTTTGAAGAGAGTTGCCACCTGTTTGAAAATTTATCTCAATTAAATTGGTAAAATAAATGAAATGTTACAATATCGGTACCAAACTAAAGGCATTTAAAAATCTTGATTTAGAAATCTATATTTATATATATAAAAATGTTGTGTTCCTTTGTCACGGTCATCGAAACTCGAGAACCGCTGAACTGATTTGAATAATTTTTTTTTGTATTGTTCGGTATCATAGCAGGATCATTTATATTACAAAAATAAATAAATGAAGTATTTCAATATTAAGGTTTACGGCCGAATATATATTTGAGGAGGGTTGCCACCTGTTCGAAAATTTAACTAAATTTACATAATTGATACAATAAATGATTTATTAAAATATAGGTATTAAATTAAGGAAGTTTAAGATAGATCACAGTTGGAAATATTTTTGAGGAGAGTTGCCACCTTTTTGAAAATTTTAACTCGAAAGCTTAGTATGTTGCACCAATGTATTTTCAATATAAAGCAATAAAATAAATAAACCAACGAAAAATTAGTCCCTTGTCAAATATGCTTGATTTATTATTATTTTTTTATGGATATGTAAAAACGTAGAGCGGGTACGGACGATGTGTGGTGGCTGACGGCCGTTCCTGGTTGAATACGGGAAATAAGTACCCGCGCTCTTTTCAATAGTATTGAGTTCAACCTCAAAGCAGTAAAACTGTTTGGAGCGGAAGTTAAAAAATAGTTAATTTGGGGGGAAAATTTATGACAGTTTCTAATAAATAAATGTGTACATTAGAGTGGTCCAAAAAAATAAAGTCAGAGTTTTAATGCCGGCACACCCTAGGATTGATCCATATCGAAAACAATATACCCCTATTTTTTTTATTTTGAAATCAAAAAATATTTAGGGAGTGCTCAAAGCGTTCAAAGTTTTCCATGTATTATATATGGAGAAAAAACAATTTTTCGGAGAAATGGTATAAAACTCTTGAAAATCAATATTTTTCGACCGGAAAACTATGGTCCAATCCAATCCAATTGTTTATTTAACCATTTTTTATGATTAAAGATTTTTTATTGGTCCCCCCATTGCATTTTCTAAGGGCTTTGGAGGACCTATAACATATAGTTACCATGAAAAAATTGTTAAAGAAACAATTGAGTATCATTACTGAGAATCTCATGAAGATAAGTAAAGTTTTCCCATCGAAAAATATTGATTTTCAAGAATTCTACACTATTTCTACGAAAAGATGTTTTTTCTCCATATAAAATACAAGGAAAACTTTGAGCGCTTTGAGCACTACCTAAATTATTTTTTATTTCAAAATAAAAAATATGGGTATATTTTTTTCGGTATATAACAATCCTAGGGGGTGGCGGCATTAAAAATCCGACCTTATTTTTTTTACATACAATTTTGGACCACTTTAGTGTACATTTATGCGTACATATGTACCTATAATATTAAGCATTAGGGTGGACCGTTTTGGATTGATTAAATAAATGAAATATTGCAATGTGGGTATCAAACTAAAGAGTTTTAAGAAGGCTTACAATCGAAAATATGTTTGAGGAACAATATGGGTGCCAAACGAAAGGTATTTGAAAAATCTTGATTTGGAAATATTTTTTGTAGGGGTATCATCTATCTAAAAGTAAAGGCTGAAAATATTGAAACTAAAGGAAATATTACATAACTGGTTCCAAACGAAAAATATTTGGGAAAGCTTTACTATGGAATTTTTTTAAATCTTTCCACTTATCCAAATTCCGAACATTGTAAATAAATATAGAATTTACAACATCTTATCAAACGAAGTGATCATATTATCAACGAAGAGCTGGTACACAAAATACTTAATGTAAAAAATTCATAAACAAGCAATTTGTAAGCAAACAACACACCGACTCCAATTCTCATATAAAAGCATATATGTAATACTCCTATATTGGCAGTAAGAGCTAGTACCGTCCGAAAATACTACAGTACAGATATATCAATAAACACGTACGAAAGAAAAGGAACACATACGTTTATAAATAAACATGTACACAACACATATACAAAAACGCCACTCAAGTGCACAATACATTGACAAAAACGGTACTAGACTGTCTCGCTTTGAGTTCGGATATAGAAGTATTACATATATGTATGTATAAACGTGTAATAGTACCGTTAATTTTTTCATGATCCAATGATCGGATCTAAACCAAATTAGTATGGGATCACCTGGAAATCGGTTGACGTGGTCCAAAGTTATGCGGTAACATGCATAAAAAAAAAAATCCGACGAATTGATAACCTCCTTTTTTTTGAAGTCGGCTAAAAACTACTGAAACAAATAACAAAATGATAAAAGAGTACCGAAAACAAAAAACTATCGCATGAAAGCTGTTTAAAAAATACTTAATGAAAACATAAAATTGTTGACACCATTCCCTAGCATTATAAATCAGTCAACTTTTAATCGTAAGGGGTCGTTTGGGGTCGCCAAGGCCTACTACGTATATTGCGAGTAAAGAAATTTTGAATAACATGAGATAATATTATTATGATTATGATTATCATTACTATTGTGAACTCCTATTCCCAATCAAGGATTCCCAAATTAAAGCGAAAGCAGAAGAGCATTTACGATCGCATGATGCAAATGTTAAGATAATAAGAGCTGCAGAACTGAACCATGAAGGAACATTTTTTTTACAAGGGCGTGTAGTTTCTGGCGTGTGCCGATGACATCGACATCAACGGTAACAAAAATAGCGAAGTCTCTTCTGCCTTTTCCAAGCTGGATAAGGAAGCAAAGCGAATGCGCCTGGTGGTAAACGAGGACAAGACGAAGTATCTCCAGTCACCGCGTTCGCGCCTTGGAACCCACGTCACTGTTGACAGTTATAATTTCGGGAAAGTGGAGAATTTCATTTACTAGGGAACCAGCACTATCACCGATAAAAATATCAGCATGGAAAACCCACGCAGAATTACTCTTGCCAACAGGTGCTGCTTTGGACTGAGTAGGCAATTGGGGAGTAAAGTCCTTTCTCGACGTACAAAAACCGCACTCTATAAGTCACTCATCATGCCCGAGCTGTTATATGCCGCAGAAGCTTAGACAATGACAACATTTTATGAGGCGGCTCTTGGAGTATCCGAGAGAAAGATCTTACGGAAGATATACAGGCTTCTACGCATGGGCGACGATGTTACCGTAGACGATGGAACGATGAGTTGTATGAGCTTTACAACCAAATGTACATAGTGCAGCGAATGTATATAGAGCGGCTCCGCTGGCTTAGACATGTCGTTCAATAGGAACCGAAGTTTCAGGTGTAAAAGAATTCAACTCGCAAGCCGATGGTGGTAGCAGACGAATAGGAAGCACCCATGGCAATGGAGAGACCAAGTTGGCACAGAGAGAAATGACTGGCGTTCTTTGTGGAGCTCGGCCAAAATGGCTTAGGCGGTTACAAAGCCAAAGTAGAAGAAGAATATGCAAATGATAAATGACGGAGTTGGGGGACCATTTTCTTGGATGCGCCAGGAGGAACTAGCAAAATATTCCTTATCAGATGGATTCTGGCAACGGTTCGATCAAAAAATTACATTACCTTAGCCATCGCTTCGTCTGGAATTGCTGCGACATTATTACCAGGTGGAAACATTGCCAATTCAGCTCTTTAGCTGCCATTGAACATATAAATCATCGAAACTCCCACGTGCAATATTTCCAGAGCATCCGGTATGAAAAAAGTTTACCAAAAAATTAAATTCATTGTTTGGGATGAGTGCACCATGGCACATAAAAAATCGTTTGAGGCTTTTGATCCATTGTTGCGGGATTTGCGTGGAAACGTTCAACCATTCGGGATATTGCTCGCAGGAGATTTTACGAAAACATTGTCTGTAGTTTCCCGATTAACACGAGAGATAAATGCTTGCCTTAAATAGTCAACATTGCGACAAGACGAACATACATATACTGCAGCTGAAGTATTCGCGCGACAATAACTGGACATTGGGAACGCAAAGCTGCCAGTCAATGAGAGATTAAGACGAATTTTATGGCCTGATAATTTTTGTAAATTAGAAACATCGAAAGGAGAACTGATCGAAAGAATGTTTCTTTATTAAGAAAATTAATTTTAGGAATCACGATTGGCTCAGTGAACGGGCTATTCTTGCTGCGAAGAATAAGGAGGTCTATCAACTAAATAATAGTGGTATTGACAACAGTCGTTGCTTGAGCTGATCAGCTCTTTTACTAGACTGCCAGACCACTTGCTCACTGTGGTGAATACCACTAATGTTATTCAATCCAGCATTCAACGTGAGGAAATAGCATATACGTCGATAAACACCGTTGTGGAAAAAGACCATCCAACGAAATTTTTGAACTCGATTAATCTTCCAGGGAGACCTCACATACTGAAATTAAAAATAGGTTTGACAGTTATCATGTTGCGGAATATTAATCAGCGAAAACTGCAACCGAATGCGACTCGCAGTTAAGAAATTGATGAAGAACGTAATGTAAGAAAAGATTTTAACGTGGCCTTTCAAAGGTGAAGAATTCCCATGATTCCATTTAATGATGATGATTCAATTTAAAAGATTTGAATTCCCAATTCGATTGACATTCGGAATCACAATCAATAATGCTCCAGGTCGAACTTTGGAAAAGTATGGTTTAGATTTAGATGCGGATTGCTTTTCAGATGTTGCGTGTTCCTGTGTCGGCAAACCAGATATCCTTGATATCTATGCAGAGAATGGAAATATAACAAATATTGTGTGCACACGAGTACTTATTACATAACCAAACACGAAACGTATGCTTTGTTTCGTTAATAATTTATCGTCCATATAACAGAATTATGCCACAGCAAAGCGTGGCAGGGTACAGCTAGTATATTATAAAAATACCTTTACAAACCTCTTTTCCTTGCTAGCGTCAATTTTTGTTTACTTTTAATTTGGCATTTCTCCTCTTCTTCGCCAAAAGAATCGATAAAACTAGGTTGGACACCGAAAAGTTATCGGTTAAATCTGAGATTATTTTATAATTACAGATTAACAAGGGACGAACTTTGTATGGCTAATCTCTTTTTCTAATTACCGATTAGGGAGTTAAGCTCGAAAATGAGGATAATCTACTTATATGTGAACTTAGCATAATGTTCGGTTTGTTACCAGTTAACCCAAATTGAGCCCGTGTTGCCATATGGCAACGAAAAATGCATCATGTTTAAATGGGTGTAAAACAAAAACCGCTTACTTAAAAACGCTTACATGAACGTTAGCTAATTCCAAAAAGGTGTATCGCTTACGTTTCCGGCAGATCCTGGCTGTCTATCGAGTGTAATGCAAGTGTTTTCTTTAAACAAAATTATAAGTGGCAGAAAACCATCAAAATGACATATATGTAGAAGTAAGCATGAATTTATAGAGAGCGTTAATTTTATTTACAAAATATGACAGTGATAAAATATTAGTTAAAACATTAGTGACTCTAATGGTAACGAGTAACAATAAAAACCAATAGTGCATGCTATATAATTTAAGTGTTTTTTAAGTTCGTTGCCATATGGCAACACGGGGCGTAATTTGAACTGTTCCTCTTTTTACCAATTTTTGATATGTTCGCCAGCCCAAATTGACCCCGTGTTGCCATATGGTAACGCAAAATACCATCATGTATGGGACGGTGTAAAATAAAAATCGTTTGTATGTATTTTTGCAGTTTTGCAGGTGGTTAACTCATTCCATCTAGCCCTGAACTGCCTAATCATATTATCGTATATTTCATTGTACAAGTGTCGAAGTGGTATACAAATGTACTTTTTCTGTTCCAGGGAAGACTGGTGGCGCTTTTTGCATTCACATCTGCTATTTCATTAACCTAGATTCCCTTGTGACCGGGCACCCAATAGATATTTAAGCTTTTGTCAGCATCTAGCTTGTCAATGGCTTCCCGGCTGCGAAGGACGTTTATGCATGAAATACTATATGAGGAAACTGCCTTAGTTGCCGCCTGGAATAGGTTTAATTTTGAATTGATTGACGTTTTGGTGAAGGCTAGCTCTGCAGTTATCCTCATTGCGAAAACCTCTGCAAGAAATATGCTGCAATAGTCAGGTAGCCTTATTGTCCGCCTGACGCTCAGTTTCCGGCAGTAAATTGCGGCACCCACTCCTGCAACCATTTTAGAGCCGTCCGTAAAAATGTTTAGGAATCTATGGCTAGGTTTCATTCCCTTGCGCCACCCCCCTTCCTCAACAGTTGTGCAAAAAATTAATTTCCACTTAAAGCTACGTGCTATGAAGTCTGTGCTGCTTGTGCTTCCCGCCTCAATTAAGCGGTGCCCAAAGGTTCTGAAATTGAATTTCCCTATCACCGTCAATCCACGTGCGGATTTTGCAGCACGGTTTTCCACAAATCGGCCAATGGGCGGTAAACTAAGGGTTTTTTAAAGAGCAGCCGTCGAAGTGGACCTCAGCGCTCCCGCGATGTACAGTGCCGCTAGGCGCTGAACCTTCTACATTGGCCCGAGGCATGACTTTGACCAAAGCGCCATAGAGCAGTATTGGGCTGACTATTGCTGTGTAGCAATAATGCATCAGAGCAGGTGACAACCCCTAAGTGGCTCCCAGCATTCTTTTACATGCATAAAGGGCGTTAATGACCTTCTGCTGGTGAACCATGTAAAACTATAGGACGAGTAGCCTGTGCAAAATGTGATGTGGGTTTATGTTTGAAATGTTTTGCTACTTTTCATACTAAAAATTAGCTTCTTCATCCGCTTTGCACGTAGAATATACATATATTATCAATAAATGTATTAAAACTAATAAACAATGTTTCTATTATTTCATATTTTAACCAAATACTGTCCTCTAACAATCCATCTGGAATACGCCCCGTGTTGCCATATGGCAACGGCCGATATCGGAAGAACTATACTACTCCCAAAGTTTTAGTCATATTTTTTCCTTTACTTTAACGCTACTTTTACCCTGTATATGGATGAAACCAAAAAAAACAAAAAAAAATTTAATCTGGGACAATTTGGGTTAAAGTTCAACTTTTTAAATATGATGGAGTTTTGATAACTTCAGGTCAAAGCCTTGCACTTTTGCTTCGGATAACATGCGTCTGGCTGACAGTTTTGCCAGTTCGCTGAAGTGAGAAATCGTCAGTGTGGTTCTCAAAAATCGTCATTTGCATGTAAAAATCGTCAACAAAAAAATTTTGTTTTTTTTCTGATTGATATACGTAAAAAATAAAAAGTTATACGTTTTTACGAATTTTTAAAATTCACATTACTTTTAACTAGGGATGTGCCGGTAGATATCCGGAATATGGCTTATCCGGCCTATTTTCTGTTATCCGGACGGATAATGGTTAAAATCCGGCCGGATTTCGATTATAGAAGATTCTATTTTATTTATTTTTTGTTAATTTTTATAATCAAATTTAATAGTATCTAATTAATAATTGGAGTTAAAAATTTATATATTACAACGCTTTCCTCATCTTCCAATGTTGTATGTCCAGACTAGAGTGTCCAGATTTGGCGATTTCGCGCCAATTTGGCGATTTTTTTTGGATATTTGCGCGTACAAATTTAGGAAATCGCCATTGGCGGTTTTTGGCGATTTTTTCCCTTCAAATAAATTTTTTCCAATTATAAAAATATACAAAATATAGTTTTCCAACGAACTGCGTGATAAGCTTGACTTAAAAAGCATATTAAAATACTGTCAAAAATGTATAATCACCCTAATCGAAGAACTTTTAATCGTTTCAAAAGTCAATGAAATACTTTTAAAAAAGCTTTGATTTTGTTACCAAAAAAGTGTGTGAATCACAAGAGGGCGAGTTTCAGGAACCTGCCAATTCACTATTTGACTTTGAAGGAAAGAAAAACAGCAGAAACTAAATATTTAAATCTTTTAACTTTCCCATGGTATAACTTTTCTCAGAACCATTCCATCCGACTCTAAAGGATTTTGGATAATTGCTTACGGAGTGAAAACCGCAGAAGGAAATAAAATGTTTGGAAATATAAGTAATTTCATATTTTTATCTCTGCCGCACTTACATGCTTTGGTTAGCGCATTTTTTTTGGTAATGAATTCAACAAGAACTAAGATTCGAAATAGGACGAGGTGGGAAAACCTTAATTCAATAGTTCGAATAACGTATTATATGAAGGCTAATAGTTTCTGCTGCAAAACGTTTCCAATATCAAACAGTATGTTATCATTGTTGAAAAGCTCAATATATGACAACAACAGAAATGTAAAACATTCAGACACTATAGGTGATTTTGAAGAAATTGTGGAAATAGCTGATCTCGGCACATTATAGGTTTTTATTTCATTTTTAGCGCCGAGCTCTTAAAAGCGGATTGTGCGATTAATCAATTAATATGAGTTATAATAAATTTAATAATTGCGCAGTCCTATTGCAAAATGTGTTGAAACAAATATTTTTTAAAAAGTAGGCGTATTTTTAAAGAAAATGGTTTGTACATCATTATAATATAAGTGATTTGTGTTATTTATTATTACCCTCTGAAGGTATTATATATGTTTTTGGTTTTAAAAATTATATTATAACAAGACATCATTTTTAAAATAAAAGATTTGTTAAATTGATTTCATGAATTTTTAAAACAAAGGGCAATTTTTGGCGATTTTTTTCAGAAATTGCGCTTATTTTTAATAATCTGGACACAATGGTCCAGACCACCATTTATAATATAAATGTTGCAAAGCTATTTATGGCAAATTTTAGATATCAACCTAGTCTAGATATCAACCTCGTTGTAGGCATCATATCAAAGAGAAGACTTTAGATGTCGCCCCGCCAGAAGAAGTTAAATATTGCGCCTAAATATATGCACTGTTTACATACGCTAGAGCGGAAATGGCCGACACTCCTTTCTTTAAATGATGTATGTACATATGTATGTTTATACTAAACGTGAGCAAACGACATTTTGCTTGCATAGTCTTATGTTCTCTTTTCACTGCAATTTTATACAGAGAAGCTAAAAAGTAGAAAATAAATAAAATAAAAAAACTTTTTAATATACAACGCTTTTATAAATGGACTAAAAATTAGAAAATAACATTTCTCAGTCCCATATAATTTGTTTTGATAACTTTTGATTTTGAAATTTTAGCAAAAGTCATTATAAACCATTTATGAGATTGAAAATGAAGAGCGTGGGGCGCATGTAATAGACTTGAATTGATATGAAGGGTAATATATGTATTAATGTGGATACATATATGAATAACGACCGCTTAAAATCGATCTCAAATTTATACTTTCTCTGTAGAAATTTTAGGTCTATGTTATGGGGCGAAATTAGAAAAACATTTTTTTTATTCTGGGATGAACCGGGCTTGAACCCAGACTAACCGCTACACTCAGAAAAAAGTCAGCCAAATATATTTCTCAACACATGATTTGGTAATTATAACCAAATAGTGTAACTATAACCAAATCATGTGTTGATATAAACATATTTGGTTGACGTAACTAAACTCTTTTCTCAGTGTACGCCACAGTGGCCGTCTATGATTCCAACAAATGAAGGGATCTTGCCTGCGTATAGGGGGTATCTGTAAATATTTCTCCATTTATCTATCGTTTGGCTACCCACATCACTGCTGGAATCAGTATCAAAGCCGTTTGCGATTTCCTCAAAGCATTGCCAAATATCCTGGTCTCGCTCTGCAATAGAATCTTTCACAAGAATTCCTTATTATGAGCTGCATTAGATTTTCGATCGCTGGTTATCGAAGATTGAAGGTGAAATTCGTATTATGAGCTATGCAACCGTATCGAGATTTTCGTTGAATATCGAATTTTCTGTCGAACAGAATTCTACTTTCGATGCTGTGTGAAAAACATATGATTTTGCGTTTATTTTCTTACTTTTTTGCGGCTGGACACCAATCTTTATTAAAATCATGCAGGTCTAACGTTGTGAATACCAAACACAATCTCGAAAGGCTGGATGCACTCATGAAAGAAAATCCCAATACTCATTCGGCACGATTCTGAGATCAAAATCGTAGAGCTGTTGATAGGTTTAAAATATTTTAAATAGATTTGGCTCGAGAGCATTGCTGCAGCAGGTTTTGCTTACACGGTCAAAAATTTGGGTTGAATTTTTAAACCGCGCTGAGACTACTTTTTTAATCTTTTATAGTCTACTTTTTAAACCAGTCAATAGTTTTAAGCAATTTTTGATATATTCTGGTTTAAATTTTAGTCTAGCAGCCGAGAAAATGATGTTTTGCTATGAGTGGTTTAAAAATCAAACCAAAATGTTTTAATTCTAGTTTCTAGGTTTCATATTTAGAAAATTTTGTTTAAAATCTAAACCGAAATAGAAAATGTTTGCCTCAATATGCCTTATTTTATATGTCTCTCATAGAGAGAGAGCAAATCTTATGAACTGACGACATCAACACAGTGAAATGTGGAATTGATTTAAACGCAACATATGAAAGCACATTTACATGCATGGCTGTAGCTGAGTTCGGCTACTCGGGTTCAATCCCTATCAGACGGAGCATAAAATTTAAGATTTTCTTTTTTATTCTTATTTATGAAAATGTTTGGGTTTAAAATTTAAACCGCACTGTTTAAATTCTAAACCCAACATATGTGCTCTCTTTTTTTAAACTTGGAAGGTTTTTAGTTGAAACTGAATTTAGTTTGGTCATATATGTAGTCCAAAAAGTTTAAAATTAAAACCGAAATTTTTAACCATGTAGCGGACAGCAGGTCTAAAAACGCCTCTTTAGACAGTCGGAAGTTTTTAATAAATCTGTAGACGAATTTCTTATATATATTGTATGTCAAAATATATTCGGCCCCTGGCCCTACTTACTAAGCCCTCATCCTCTGACGAATCGTCGACCAGAACTCCGTTGTACCAATTTTTATAAAGTTTTTATAAACTCGCCTTTTTTATTTTATTTTAATTTGCACAAATTTCAATAAATATGTATATTGAGTTTGCCCGATTTGTACACAAAGCTTCTCAGAGGTGAAACATATACTATTGTGAACAACCTAACGAGCGAAGTTCACAATAGTGCTATTCTTCATCGAATGAGCGTCATAATACCAAATGAAAATTCGTTCGATCAGCGTCGAAGATCGAATGCAACTCATAATAGGGGCCCATATTTTCGAATTATTTAGGGCCTTATTCTGTATCACGAACGATAGGCAAAACGAACGATTCGTCTGCAGACGGCAACCTCTCTGATTGCGANCTTCATCGAATGAGCGTCATAATACCAAATGAAAATTCGTTCGATCAGCGTCGAAGATCGAATGCAACTCATAATAGGGGCCCATATTTTCGAATTATTTAGGGCCTTATTCTGTATCACGAACGATAGGCAAAACGAACGATTCGTCTGCAGACGGCAACCTCTCTGATTGCGATTCGTCTTGCTTTTCATACATTACGTTGCAATGGTCTCGGTTGCGTTTAAACCGGCTAAAATGATGCCGCCGGACTAATTTTTGAAGCGTTCCTCTGCAGACGAATCGTTCGTGTTGCCTATCGTTCGTGATACAGAATAACGCTGTTAGTTCGTGGTTTAAAAATCAAACCAAAATGTTTTAATTCTAGTTTCTAGGTTTCATATATAGAAAATTTGGTTTAAAATCTAAACCGAAATAGAAAATGTTTGCACACAACGAAATGTGGTGTTGATTCAAACTCAACATATGAAAGCACATTTACATGCGTGGTTGTAGCAGAGTGTGCAAAGATGCTTGATACAATTGGTTACTACCAAGGCTGTCCCGGTTCAATCATAACCAGACGTGGTTAACGCTTCTGACTTTGAACATCGAATTCGCAGGTTCGATCCCTATTTCGGAGATCACCACATCTCCTCATCAGACTTCTTTTTCTAGACTTCAGCAG